>NC_081350.1:14403500-14472770 GCF_029784015.1 Lycium ferocissimum
TATGATCGTTTTTGGGAGCGGTTGATGGATTGTTGTACCTTTCTCGATGAGATGCAAAAGTTCAGCAGGGATGTTTGCACTCCATTCTCCGGAGATGCTGGTCAGAGTCATTAAATAGGATGCATGCATATATATATATATATAGAGAGAGAGTATGGCTATGGGTACGTCGGGGCCACTCTCCCGACCAGTTGATGCATATTAGTGCTCTTAGAGGCTTACAGACTATCAGTCAGTGTACAGGTATTGTGTTTGGCCCTCTCGGCCCCGACTAGTTGTATTTCTTGGTTGTGGCCTTGTTGGGCCTGGTTATGCATATATGTGTTGTTGGGCCTTTTCTTCTTGCAGGTTGTTAAGATATACTTCTTAATATTGTTATTCAGCGGCCTTGTCGGCCTATGATTCACGTTACAGAGTTTAGATATCACAGTTTCGCTCGGCCCTTCGGGTGCCAGGTGCCGCCCACTCCCCAAGGTTAGAGTGTGACAAGCTTGCCTCCTAGACGTGAGGTGGATCATAAGATGAGTTGAAGACTGGGGGATAAGCCACCGGCGTTACGACCACTTATCGCGTAGCGGCACTTTGAGTTGGAGGAGCTTAGGAAACAACTAAAGGACTTACTCGATGCCGGCCACATTCGTCCATCGAAGGCACCTTTTGGTGATGGATCATTGTGCTTATGTATAGACTATCGGGCACTTAATAAGGTCACAGTGAAGAACATGTACCCGATCCCGCTCATTGCCGACTTATTTGATAGACTTGGATAAGCCAAGTACTTTACCAAGGTGGATCTTCGCAAGGGTTACTACCAGGTTCGGATTGCAGAATGGGACGAATCGAAAACAGCCTGTATGACGAGGTACGGAGCCTTCGAGTGGTTGGTGATGCCCTTTGGCTTAACTAATGCACCCGTATATTTGCCTTTCTCGTAGAATAAGATCTTTCGTCCCTGCACTGGGTCGGTTCGTGGTGATACACTTGGATGATATAGTGATCTCTTTTACCCAGCATCTTGGGGAGCACGTAGAACACTTACGAAAGGTTTTCCAAGTCTTGTGATAGAATGAGCTATACATCAAGAGGGAAAAGTGCGAGTTTGCACAATCAAAGGTGCACTTTTTGGGCCATGTCATTAACAATGGCGAGTTACGCATGGATGAGGCCAAGGTACGGGCTATCCAAGAGCCGGAGGCACCTACAAGGGTATATGCAGGTTGAGATCCTTCCATGGCCTTGTTAAATACTACCGGTGTTTTATCGGTGGCTGTCGAGTAGCGAGAACCCTTGGCCAGGGATGCTAAAGAAGAACAAATCGTGGGGTTGGACGAACGGCAAAAGGCGTTTGAAGACCTTAAGGCAGCCATGATAGCGGAGCCAGTTCTAGTGCTGCTTGACTTTAGCAAAATGCTCGAGGTGCATATAGATACTTCTGAATTTTCCATTACGGGTGTCCTGATGCAAGATAGGCATCCCATAGCGTTCGAGAACCACAAGTTGAACGATACGGAGCGGCGTTTCACTGTGCAAGAGAAGGAGATAACTGGCATTATGCATTTTCTTCGCACATGGAGACATCATTTGCTAGGGTTGAAGTTTGTGGTCAAGACTGACAATGTGTCCACCAGCTATTTTCAGACATAGAAGAAGCTCACACCGAAACAGGCTAGGTGGGAAGATTTCTTGGCTGAGTTCGACTATGTGCTGGAGTATAAGCCGGGCAAGTGTAACGTTGTAGCCGAAAAGGCCGAGCTTACTGCCATCACTTTAGAAAGTTGGGATATCTGAGAGGCTACAAAGGAAGGCATGCAACATCCCACAGCTAAGCAACTTATGTAGTTAGCCACCCAGGGGAAGATGAGGCGGTTTTGGGTGGAAGATGGTCTATTGTTCACCACAGGTCGGAAGGTCGTGCCGAAGTTTGGAGATATTAGGGTGCGTATTATGAAGGAGAGCCACGACACCTTGTGGGCCGGTCACCCAGGTCAACGTCTCACTAGAGCCTTGGTTGAGTCGGTCTACTATTGGCCGTGCATGTGAAAGGATATAGAGTGTTATGTGCAGACTTTTCTTGTGTGCTAACAAGACAAGGTTGAGCAAAGGCAGCCCGGAGGACTTTTGGAGCCACGACCAATCGCAGAGCATCCATGAAAGAGCGTGATTATGGACTTTATCACCTGTGTATCGAAGTCCGACGGTTATGGCACTATCATGGTGGTCGTGGATAGATTTTCGAAGTATGCCACTTTCATACCCGATTCACCAGGATGTAAAGCTAAGGAAGCCGCCAAACTATTCTTTAAGAATGTGGTGAAATATTAGGGCTTACCAAGGCATATCATCAGTGATCGGGACACCCGTTTCGCTCGAAACTTTTGGAAGGAGTTGTTCGACATACTTGGCACGGAGCTACACTTTTCCACTAGTTTCGACCTGTAGATAGATGGACAAATGAAACTTTTTCACTAGTTTCCACCCACAGATGGATGGACAAACGGAACAGGTCAATGCCTTATTGGAGTGCTATTTGAGGCTTATGTGAGTGCACATCAGAAGTATTGGGCAAGGCTCTTAGACCTAGCCCAGTTTTCCTATAACCTGCAACAGAGTGAGTCCATGGGTCGGATACCATTTGAGCTATTACACGGACGATAACCACTGACTCCACGTTCACTGCGGCGGCATTGTTAGGGGGAAGAGTTTGGGGGCTTACCATATAGCCAAGGAGTTCGAGAAGCAACTTGACATTGCAATGTCCTACTTGGACAAGGCAGCAAAGAAGATGAAAAAGTTTGCCACCGCAAGCGTCGTCCCACAGATTATAAGGTTGGGGATATGGTTTTGGTGAAGTTTAATTCGAGGCAGTTTAAGACACTACGGGTCGTGAACCAGAACTTGGTACAAAAGTATGAGGGGCCGTTTAGGATCGTTTCTAAGGTGAGCAAGATCTCATATAAGTTAGAGTTACCGCCTCATCTTAAGATTTATCTCGTCTTTCATGCTAGCGTGCTCAAGCCATACCATAAAGACAAGGATGATCCCAGCCGAGGTCAGTCGAGTCGGGCACCGTTTACCATCATCGTCTCTCATGGTCAGGAAATTGAGGCTATCATTGATTACCAGGATAGGCGAAAACAAGGGCAGAAAGTTTCTGCCATGTTCCTCATCCACTGAAGGGGTAATCACCGGAAGAGGCCACATGGAAGAGTAATGAAGACTTGTGGCAATTTAAAGACAAGATTCAAGAGTTTATGTTGCACCAATGCGCCCCGATCGTCGCAACATTAGGTGGGGGAGAGTGTAGGCCATATCATCATGCCACCTAAGTGCCATTTAGAGCTATTGTTTCCATGTGGATGCTTACATAGAAAAAAGGATGATTCTAGAGCTATGGAGATTCTTATGGAGATGCTCTAGATATTTATGGACTTGCTAGAAGATTTCTTAGGAAGACCTTAGAATATTCTAGCCTAGTGGATAATTCTAGAGAAGGGACTTCTTTGTAAATATGTAGGGACTTATACATTAATTATTATTTGCATACTAGTCCCTAGGTGAGTAGTATAAATAGAGGGGCATCCATTTGTAAAAACCATGAAGCAAAAACCAATCAAGTCTTCTATAATAAAAAACTTCCTTCTAGTAAATTTCTCTTGTCTTTACCTATCACATCTCGGAGATTTTGGCTAGATGCGTTGTGAGTAGACTAACACAATTTTAAGGTGAACATGAAGTCCTTATAAGATCAAGGAGAGAATTTGATAACTTAAAGAGCATACCATAATATTTTGGAGTCATATGAATCGATGAAACTAAGTTCGTCGAAGGAAGTGGAAATGTAAGGCATATTCGGGAAGGTTTCGTGACAAGTGAGCTGTAATGTGTTTTGTAATGTCTTGAGGGGGAGATATAGGGCCCTTAGATGGTTAATGAAGTGTTATGCAAGTGCCAATAATGTTCCATAAGGATTGGAGGTTGAATGAATCGACGAGGATAAGTTTCAAAAAAATTGGGTTGTACGGCCATTTATACGGACCGTATAATTTATATGGCCCATATAATGGTCCGTACAATACTTATAGAATGGGGTGGATCCATGGTGGGATTATACGGTCCATTTATACGGACCATATAAATTGTACGGACCGTAAAAATGGCCGTATAATCGGGTTGGGTCAGTTTTTTTCTTTTTATATGTATGGATAACCCTTGTTAATTCATTTCATTTCACATATCTTCCCATGTCTTAAAAGCTCTAGAGCCATCCTCCAAGTATATTCCACTCAAACCCAAGAGGAATCAAAGATCTAATAGCAAGAATCAAGATATTCAAGTGTTGGGAGACTCACTAGGGTTTGTAGGATTCAAGAATTCCTTGAGTGTTGAAGCTAGGGTTTCATTTAAGTTGGTAACTTGATCCAAAGCTCATTGCTATGAGATAAAAGGTTAGTTTACATGTCTATTCCATGTTATTAAGCATGCTCGGTTGTTGAATAACTTGAGTAAGGGGAGAAAGTGGAAGATGAAGGTTAAATATAAATTTAATGATATTTTGGGCAGTAAATTAAATTGAATTACCATTGTTAGAATGTTATGAGTGTAATCTTGTTATGAAGGATAATAATGATGACAAGGAAGTGTTACTTACAATTGTACAAAGAGTGGATATGAATTGATTATGAGTATTAATTTTGAGGCTTAATGCAATACGACTACTTGATTATGATATTGTGGATGTTGGTATGGTTGTTTGGAAGTTGTTTTATTATCGGATTGAAGTCGATGAAATAGGAAAAATGCTGCCCAATTTTGTAAGCTTGTGAATTATTCTAGTTTGAACTTAAGAGTGCTTTTAAGACTTAACCTTGGTATGAATCCTTTTAAATGTAGTTTTCTCAAGCTTTGGCGGTGAACGTTAAATAATTTAAAAGACAAAAAGGTATGTAAGGCTAACCCTTCTTTCTTAAGGCATGATCCCATTGTTGTATACATTCACGTGAGTTCCATAATGTGTTCTATGATGACATCATTCCTAGAATCACAAAAGCTCATAGTTCTTGATATTCTCATGATACCGTTGGTTTCATCAAATGATAGTTGATCTTCTAAGGAAAGATATAACGAAAATGATGATGATGATGATGATGTTAACGATACTTATGCACTCCTATATATGTGTGTGTGTGTGTGTGTGTATGTATGGCTATTAAGTAACACCGAGCTTATATGGACGGGCATGATATCTATTGCGCGCGTACGGATAACATTGAGCCTTGGTAGGGCCAGGTATATACAACATCGAGCCTTGTCATGGTCGGGTATGTGAGACACCAAACCTCTATGGTCGGGTATGATACTACTGTATATATAAGTGTATGTAATTGAAGGGTCCCATTAGAAAAAAGGTATGTGAATATGGTGAACGTCGCTAGAGGTATAAATGGCTCCATCATCCCATGACACTTCTTTCTTATGTTATCGTTCATGCTTCTATTATGTTTTTGATTATGCCTTACATGATCAGTACATTATCCGTACTGACGTTCTTTTGTTTGTGGACGCTGCGTCATGCCCGCAGGTGGACAGGGAGATAGACTTGATCCTTAGGCTACTTATTCAGATACTGCTTAGATGAGCTCCACTTGATTCAGAGTTGCGGTACATTGGTACTATTCTTTGTGTATATATGGGCATGGCGGGGCCCTGTCCTGTCACATACTCTTTCTAGATGCTCGTAGATAGTTGTGTATAGTTAGATGTCTTTTAGCCTTGTCGACCCATATTTCTTTTGTATATCATTTTATCAGACCCGTCGGCTTGTATATATGTATATGGGCATGTTTGTTGATGTTGATATAAAAAGTACCTTAGCCTAATGGAAATAGTATTATTGATGTGTAGAGATTATTAGCAGGCCATGTGGCTCACCTAGATATGATTGTGAAAGTATGATAAGCGGTGCCCGGTAGGTTAGCTCCGGATCCTCGTCATGGCCCTCCAGTTGGATCGTGACTAAAGTGGTATCAGAGAAGTTCCGTCCTAGGGTGTGTCTACGAGCCGTGTCCAGTAGAGTCTTATTTATGGGTGTGTTGCGCGCCACATTTATAAACAAGAGGCTGCGGGCATTTTAGGAATGATTGACGTTCCTTCTTCATAGATCGTACAATAGGGCCATGATATAAGGATTTCTCTTTCCTTAACCGTGTGTTATGTATTTTAGAAATGCCTGTAAAGAGAAAAGCTATGGCAGCCCAAAAAGGCAAGACAGTGACAGAAAGGAGGGCTGAAAGAGTACCGCCAACGGACATAGAGGAGGGTGAGTCCCAGAATGAGGTTACATCTCGGTCCTCCCACTCATTACCTACTTCAGAGGAACATGAGGGGGCCTCAGTGTTATATCTCGCATTTTGTACATTGGGACATTCCGGGTCAACCATGATAAGTTAAGAACAAGACTATTTCGGGATACGAGGTTGAGACTTTTGACCTTCGATTTTATGTTAAGGCATAAGTTGCTTATGATTTTATTGGTATGGAATATTGAGGAAAATTTGGAGTCAAAAGTGAATTAGTGGAAGTTATTAATTTTTCATGAAAATATGGATGTGGCCGTGTGGCCTTAGGTGGTTCCCACCCATGGCTTGGCCAAATTAAAATCATCCAAGCCATGTGTGGGCCATGGCACACATGGATGAACCTTATATGTTTACATTGGATGACTTAGCAAGACTAATTCTTCATCTTTTAACTCTAGAAATATGAAGAAGCATGGAGAAAAAAGAAGAAGCATGTTCGGCCATGGGGCTGGCCGAATGGTGCCAAGAAAAAAATGGAGCAAGAAAATTATTTTCTTCTAGGTTTTCTACTCATTGGAAGGTCCTTAACAACATGAAGTAGTTGTGGAAGCAAGCAAAGCCTTTGTTCTTGCAAAACATCACCTTGGCCGTGTGAAGAAGTGGAGTGAAGAAGGTGAGTTTTAATCCTCTTTTCATATGTTATAGATGGTTTATGCATGTTGTAGTATGTGGAAATGAATGAAATTCATGAAATTAAGGGTGAAGGGTTGTGGCCGTGTGTGTGGTGTTGTGGCCGTGTATATATGGTGTTATGTAAGAATGAAGAATTAATTTTATTTAGTATGTTTGGTTGTCGTTGTATGGATTCTATGATGAAAATGAAGGTTTAATGATTTAAATGGAAGTTGGAGTCGTTTATAGATTGTTAGAGAAGATAATGTGATTTCAATATGGTTTCTTGTATTTATGGAAATGAAGTTGTTAACGTGTAGATTATTGGTGTAGTGTAAGAATTTGGAAGGAAGAAATGTATTGTAGTTGTTCTTGTTGAAGTTAGAAGGGTTCGGGTTTTGTGGTGCATTGATTGGGTTGTTTTGAATATTTTGCGGATTGTTTGAAATGTTCTTGAATCTAGTTTGAAAAGTTTCGGATTAGTACTTGAATGTGAGCGTTGATGTTGGCTTGAATATACACTACTAGAAATTTGGTCTATGGTAACGGTGCCGTTACCGTTGCAGTAGCTTGTTTTCCCGTTGCTATAGTGATAATGCAACGGTTTTAGTTACTGTTACAACAGCTTGCGTTACAATAGGTCTATTGTGACGGTTAATTGTGACGGTTTGTAAAACCGTTGCAATATATTATCCTACCGCAACGGTTTGCTCTTCACGATCATTGCAACAGTTATGTATCTACGGGGAACGTATATGAACCGTTGCAATATAGATTTTTGCATCGGTTATTCAACGCTATTGCAACGCTCATTTCTGACTATTCAACTACTGCTTCTTCCTATTGCAACGGTCGTTATAGAGCTAATGCAACGGCTATATAATAATGCAACGATTATTTTTAGGACTATTGCAACAATTATTAGAATTCTACTTTTATAACGGGTATTGTAGGTCTACCGCAACATATATTATGGGGCTACCGTGGATTATTGCGGTGCTACCGCAACGAGTATTATGATGCTACGCAACGGATATTATGGTGCTACCGCAACGGACTATAGAGGCTAACACAATATAGACCACATATATATCCGACATCACTAAAATAATAACTCAAGATCCGACATCACAACGAAATAATAATTCAAGATCCAACATCATACCAAAATAATAATCTAAGATTCGACATCGTATATACCAAAATAATAATTCAAGATCCGACGTCATACCAAAATACTAATACAAGATCCAACATCGATCATACCAAAATACTAATACAAGATCCAACATCGATCATACCAAAATAATAATCCAAGAGGTCAAGTAATATACATAAAAGCAAAATATCAAGATAATGTTTGACCATTCAAGAGGTGGAACACACAAGTCTTCAATTTTCCAAAAAATTAACCCAATCCTCCTTAGTCGATCACGTATCTTCACTTCTTTCATCCCCTTGTTCAATTTCACCACCTACAAAAAATTGATAAGGAAAAATGATTTAGAAAAGCTTTCATAAAAGAATTTAATCTCTACAATGCATACATACTAATGATGACAAGACTAGAAATGAATATACTCTTAGTCATATTCAAAGGTATTAGTGTTCACTTGACAACCATATTCAAACACACACCCTATTCAAACACACACCCTAATGTACTGGACAGCCATATCTCCGGTATAATCAAAGGTTGCAAAATGAGAGAATGGATGATATATGAATATTTCTCCGCTCGGCCAAGACGCGGCCGCAAGAAGAAGAAGATTTAGCAAGAAGAAGAAATGCGAAATAATGGCACCAGCCGTGAAATGTAAGAATATCATCGACAAGAAGACGACAGCCAAACAAGTCAAGTGGCCGATGCAGCAGACCACTAATAAAGGAGGGAGTGATAGGCATATTATCATAGTTAGTAGCTATTCTAACAACAACACATAGAATCGAAAACTTTAAGATGCGCAAATAGTCTTAGTCATATTCAAAGGTATTAGTGTTCACTTGACAACCTTATTCAAACACACACCCTAATGCACTGGACAGCCATATCTCTGGTATAATCAAAGGTTGCAAAATGAGAGAATGGATGATATATGAATGTTTCTCCGCTCAGCAGCAGCAGCGCAAATGAAGCGACAGCCCGGCCAAGACTAAATAGCAACCATCGACAGGCCAATGTTTATGGCCGTAGCCTACTAATAAGGAGGGAGTGATAGGCATAATCAAACAAGTCTTAGTCATTTGTGGCACAGCGGACAGCCATATCTCTGGTATAATCACAAAATGAGAAGAATGGATGATATATGAATGTTTCAAACAAACAGTCTGACAAACAAGCTGTGTTGCCAAACAACGGCTGACCAGCTAATAAAGGAGGGAGTGATAGGCATATTATCATAGTTAGTAGCTATTCTAACAACAACACATAGAATCGAAAACTTTAAGATGCTCAAATAGTACTACACATTCAGGTTAGACCAAATAATACATGCCATTCTTCTTAAACATAATATTAAAAACATGATGACTATTCAGATACTTAAAAACACTGAACTATCAAGAAAATCAGTTAAATTCATTATATAGCAGATCTTATATGAGGTCCGCTTTAAACATGTACTATTTTACTCGAATATACAAATAGGTATGCACATAGTTATAAACAGGGCACGTAACATACATATACACTGAAACATGATTCGAAAGAGGATTAGGACATACATTTTAAGACAAATGAACACACATTTTTAACATAAAAAGCAAAGCATAACTTTTTCTTTCCTTCACTTTCCTTTTGTCAATACCTTCATCTCAACCTTTCAGCCTTAAAAAAGGAAAGAAAAGGGGACCCCAAGACACCGAGAGAATGCTCATCGCTCATTCCTCCTAGAAAATTAATTCATAAAATGGTACAAACTCCAGAAAACGAGATGAAACTTCCAACTATTGTTTAGGCGGGGTACCAACAAAAGCGGCATTTGGTCTAGTGGTATGATTCTCGCTTTGGGTGCGAGAGGTCCCGAGTTCGATTCTTGGAATGCCCCTAGTTAATACAAGTTTTTACTTCAATTTTACTACTTGCAACTTGCGGCTACCGATCCTTCACTCTATATTCAAATAAAGCGTGCCATTAATTGCTAACCTAATTCGATTGGCTAGGGATCTCTAAGATACACTTCATATTTCCTTTTAACCTTGGAATTATCAAAAAAATGCTATAATTTATCCTTTTTAGTTTGCGATATATATACGGCAACACACGGATGTGCATGCAACTTATCGGCAACTTTTTTTTTCCAAGTTTTAGTTTAATTTTACCATGTTCATTGTATAGAAATTTGTAGAACCAATATAAGTCGGCTATATCGCAACGAGAGAAGAAGTGAGACTAACCTTAATTGTTACTATCTACTTGTGGGGCAAACATAGCTTCTCCGGTGAAGGCGCACACAATGCTGCTAGCATGTCCGGACTAATTAATCACGCACGTTGGAGTTTTTCAATTACTTTTGAAGTAATGTCCGCTTCGCAAAGAACTTCTCGCTCGCATAGTTCTCTTTTGTTCCTCCATTTTTCCTCCATTTTTTGGATCCTTTCTTGCATTTCTTGCACTACATCATTTGTGGCATTTGAAGTTGGTTCAAAAGTTCCAACTTTTCCTTTCAAAGAAGTCTTTGTAACCCCCCGTCCATATAGTCTTAGACGTCCCGGATGTTCTGGACCCATAACGGCTGAGTATGCATCAACAAGCTGACTACCATCTGCGCTTAGTTGTGTTTCAATTTCCTCCATTTCAGCCTAACAAAGACAATCCAACAACCGCACTCAAGCAAACAAAAACTAACAATAAATAATAGATTTCAATAAAAACTTGCAATACATAATATACATACAATTTTACTAGTTGTGTCTTCATTTGACTCCTTGTACAAGCGCCCGGGTTTCCTTGCTCTTGTTTCCACAAAGATCTCCTTAAGTGATACATTTCCCTTGGTTTTTTCCTAGTCACATCAAAATGGATATAAAAAATCGCTTAAAATGACAGTTAAGACTTAATAAAAAAAAAAAAAAGAGAACACACCAATTTATTGCGGACTAAAGCGAAACTTTTTTTGCCGACTGTGTGCGGATTCAACAACTTCTTCCGATTCTCAGCATTTGTTTTAGACATTTTCTGCAACAGAGACAAGAAGATAAGAAGAGAAATTACAAGAAAAAAGAAAGCAGTAGCAGTAGCGATACTGCAGCAGAGAAGAGAAAGGTAAAAAAAAACCTACAACGACAGCCATATCGCAGCAACGAAAGAGAAGACAGAGAGACAGAAGGACACTTGCACCAGAGAAGACAAATGTATTCTGGAAATATATTTTACCTGGAATTTCTCAGACTTCCAATATTCGAGGAGCTCTTTAAATTGACATCCGGAATATGACCTGGCCTTTTTGCCATTATGATTTCATCAGTAACTTTTGGTTTGTAACAAAGTTTCTTCAAGTCACTTTTATGCCTTCTCCAAGCAGCATGAATTGCATTCAAAGTCCACTTTTTGCCAGCTTCAGGAATATCATATTTCTCCTACAATTTTGTGTCATTTTGTCAGCATAAACAATACTTTTAACAGATACTTAAATATTGGAAACTTCAAACCTTGGTATATATCCATAAATCATCTTTTGTGTCCATTTTCCTCCAATCAAGTATATCAAATGGGCAAAGGGTCGCAGTCCTCGCTAATGTACCGAGGAAGCTACCAAACTCTATTACAACATCTTCAGTAGGACCAATAGGTTGATTGAGCCTATTCAATAGGATTAATTTACGCTCATGTCGGCCATGCACACTATGCATTTGCGTTCGCCTTTTTTCTTTTAAATTCGTCGAAGGGCCTAAAGTTAAAAGAAAATGTAAGAAATTAGAAGTCATGGATGAATTTAATAAGTTCGTAAGCTATGTGTTAACTTCTTCGATTGTTCATTTGTGGGAGGAATTGTAGAATCCATTTGCATTTCGTCCTCGACGGCCGTTGCTCCTCGACGGGCCGTTGCTCCGCGACGGGCTGTTGCTCCTCTACATGTTGCTCTTCTACAAGTTGCTCATTTTGGTTAGCTTGTGGTGCTACCGGCTGCTGTTCTCCAATTAATTCTAGCAGATGATCTCTCTCTGACCTTATAGCTTGAACAGTTTCGTTTGTGGTTAATAACTGCCGTTTTTTATTTGCCAAGGATGACAATGAACCAGGTTTAGCATATGCTCTGGTTTGAGCTCTTTTGCTTCTTGTTGAAGGCCCTTGTTGATTCATGACTATCCAGATCTGTGTAAATCTAAGACTGAACAAGTGAGAAAATCTGGAGGACAAAAATAATAAGCATGATACATATTATTAAAAATCGATATAACACATGATGAAGATGTTGAAGATCATGATAAGATCACCGATCATGATAAGGTTACTTAGGATAAGTACAATCTTATTATTGTTATTGTTAAGTAGTTGTGATAAGCTTAAGTAATAGAGTTTAGTTAAATGTATAACTCTATCATAGACTAGTTTCCTTCATGCATTAGAAGTGTGCTATACGAGTGGTGCATGTGTATAAACTACGCTAGCAGGGTAAAAGCAAAGACAAAGCTAGTGATAAAAGTTGTGAGAAAGCCAAAGTGATAGTAGTGATGATTGGGAACAAAAGGATGTGTTGCTAGAAGTTGGATTTCGGTACTCTATCGAAGAAACCATGAGCCAATGTTTCCGCCTAAGGTGATCACAACACCAACATCTAGATACCATGCTATATCCCATTCTCCAAATAACATAATTTAGTGGTAATTTAAATTACCAGCTCTACATAGAAAATGATACCTTTAAAGGCTCCTTTGACTCATATGTATTGGAATATATCATTTCGTTGTGTACTGAATTCTCCCTTGGTATCCTGTCTTCATATTTGTTTATCTATCTCTATTTGTTGCTTAGGAGGCTTGATATTATCCAATATGTATTGAGCTAAATCTTCATATAAACATCCCTTTAGTTTCTGTTTTTCCCATTTGCCATGCCACATTCTCGCTATTGATATCCTCATTACACCAAAAGTCGTGGTGTTACAAAATATAGATCCCCTAGTCCTATCTAATTATCAAATGAAAAACATGAGCCAATGTTTCCGCCCTAAGGTGATCACAACACCAACATCTAGATACCATGCTATATCCCTAGTGATGTTTGGCATGCCGTACTTGGGCATCCAAACTCTAAGTTTTTAGAAGTTTTAGACAAAAATAAGTGTATCAATATCACTTGTTGGAATAAAAGTCCTTTTTTGTTAGTTGTCAAATGGGAAAAGGTTGTAAATTGCCTTTTGGCTTGAGAAATAAGATTGAAAAGGAACCTTAAGAAAATCAGAATTGTTTGAGGTGTTTGTCAAGTTCCAGAAAATGGTTGAGAAACAGTTTTCTAAAAGCATTAAAGTGTTTCAAAGTGATGGAGGGGTGAGTTTTCTAGCATTGTAGGAAGCCCGCAATATTTGACACCGACCGGACCGATATAACTCATGCCGTCAACCTTGCTAGCCGCTTAAATGCGAATCCCAACTCTGTGCACTTTCAGGCTGTCAAGAGGATACTAAGATATGTACAAGGAACTATTTCTCATGGGCTATGTATTATATCTCAATCCTCATTCAGACTGTATGGCTTCTCAGATGCAGATTGGGCAGGGTGTGCAACAACAAGAAGATCCACCACCGGCTACAAATATATCTTGGTGCAAATTGTGTATCCCGGTCCTCTAGGAAGCAAAACACAAGGCAAGGTCAAGTGCGAGGCCGTGGCAAGGTCAAGTGCGTAGGCCGAATATAGAGCCTTAGGCGCTTTGACAAGAAATTCGAACTCACATGGATAACTTATATTTTGCAGGATATTGGAATCTACCTCAAGTCTGCTCCTACACTGTCTAAGAAGCCCAAACACAGATGTAGGATCAAGCATGGTTCTAAGAAGACATATAGAATAATCAAGACAGACTTAACCACAGAGTTTTAAGCCATTTCAAACAAGTTCTAAACTTAAAACAATTTCAAACACTACTTAAACAAAGTCAAGTTTAACAAGCATTCCAGGTTTCAATCAAGGTTTGTCAGTAATCGCTTTAGTCAATTTTTAGTTCTTCAAAATCACCTCAAAGATATAGCAAGTTTGACGGACTAACAAGAGAGTCTCTAGGACACCATAAACTTGTTCTATTTCCAAAGTTGCACAACAAAAAAAAAAAAAAAAAAAAAAAAAAAAAACCACATATACAAGTAGGAACCTATGGGATCATAATGAGTGCATGAATGCTACCCTAAGCTAGGAATGAAATGCCAAGTGTAACATGGTTGAACAGTTTGCAAGGAGGAAAAAATGTATGTGAGACAATTCAAATTTCCTAAAAAAAAATCAAAGCATGGTGCCGCTATAAACTATAAGCAATATCAGTGTAAGACACAATGGCAGCTAATACGGACACTATAATCAGGTTGCAAACAGGACGCAGGGAAGGAACAGGATAAAATCACCAACAACACTAATCCTTTGGTCAAGAACATAAGCCCTTCCCCGACAACCTTGAAATCAAATGACAAAGGTAAGAAGTTAAAGCACATTTTAGAAATTCTTAGCATCGTAGGCTCTATTTTGTCTCTCGATTTTAAGACTTAGGGTGAAACAATCGAGCTACAAGTTCCAAAGTGTCTTATGGCCACGCTTGAGTATCCTATGGTCAAAACAGGTTCATTTTGCAACTTTTAATCCTCAAGGCCATGCATTGGCTAGTTACAGCCTCAATCTACACAAAACAAGTTCTATGGAGTGTCAAATTATAAATTGAAGCAAATAATAACATTAAGGGCCATTATCATCTAAAATGGATCGAATAGTCCTCAAACAACACCTAGGTGAACACGGTTTTGTCTTGATAGTTGATTTCAATGCAAGTTTCCAAGAATAAGTAAGTATAGAAGTTTTAAAATAGCATTATCATGATTCTATGAATGAGGAATATGCTCAATACATAAATCAGACAAAGTTTTGCAACTTTTAGTTTCACGGTCAAATTAAAGATAGACCAAATATTTTGAAGTCCAACATAATTATAACAAAGGAAAATTAAAGGAAAAAATCTCTGCGCATCTATTTACGCAGAAGAAAAGAGATATCGTTTATCAATAACATGATAACAAAGTTTTGCTTCTTGTTCTTAGATTTGAAGGAAAATACCTAAGAGATAGAGTGAAAGACTAGAACCTGAATTTTTGTTGGTCTCCCGTGAAGTTAAAGATTCCTCGAGATATTGCGTAAATATGGATACCGCATATGAATATAAGAAAAAAAGACTTAATAAGTTTGTCATCAATAAAAATCTCAAAATGAATATACGAAAGAAAGATAACATAATGTATCATACAAAGGTGTGCACTAATTTAGAGACAAACATGAAGGTAAGCACATTAACGTAAAGAGAATAAGAGATAGTAAACGGAGTCCACTTTTCAATTCACATCATTATAAAAGGGAATTTATTATTCACTACCAAAATTGATGAAGGGTATATATTTGTACAAGTTCAAAAGATCCTTTGTCAATCATCGTGCTCCATCCAATCCCAATCGGTATCATCGAAGTCAGCCTCCTCTTCCGATGTTTCCATAGATACATCTTGTGAATGTTGTGCAAGGGAAGACACATCAATGATATCAACAGGGAGATCTTCTCTCGACCATCTGACATCGACATCTAGTAATCTTTCTGATGAGCCAATGTCATCATTAGGCTCCCTCCAAAATGTTTCTTCAATATTAGGACAATTCTCTTCCTCCAATTCATACAAATCAACCGGGCTTTATTTCTTGCATAATAAACCCCTTTCTCAATTGGATCCTCCACATAAAAAACTTGATGCACTTGAGATGCTAGTACAAAAGGGTCGTCCGAGCTGCATTTTTTATTGAAGTATACCGGAGTCAACCCATAGCCATCGACTTCATTATGAAACCAATCACATCTAAATAGTACAACACTAAAACAACCCCAATAATCAATCTCAATGATATCTTGAATAACTCCATAATAGGCAACCATTCCATCAACGGGATTTTGGTCTCTCGGCACTAGCAAAACTATCGCTGTTGCCGACAAACTCACTCCACTATTTTGAGTCTTGCATGAGGCATCCCGTTTCATCGTATGAAATCGGTATCCATTGATGAAATATCCAAGGTATCTTTTGGCCACTACATTAGGCCCATAAGATAGCCATATTATATCATTGGGCACTTTAACCGTTTTAACTTTCTCTTTTAACCAATCACCAAATTCTCGACTATGAATTCGTGCTTTTGCCCATGCATTTCCTCTACCACGTTTATCAATTATACTCTTATGTTCCCTGCAAGCATGTATGTTATATTAATCATTAGGTATATAAAAATGAAATTTATAACACATTATCATAATAAATAAAGTTCAAAATTCAAATGACTATTTTTTCTTACTTGATAAACGTCTCTACATGTTCATCTCCAGTATTGAACAAAGCATACCGATGTGCTTCAACCCACTGATGACTATCCATGTCAAATGTCTTGCCTTTCCTTTTCTTCTTACTTCCAATTGGATGGCCTGTCTTAGGAAATATATGTGAAAAATCATTTCCCTTTGTTTGAACATCTTCATCCTCGGTCTGATACCTACTAAATCTTGTCTTCACCCCATCATGTAGGTATCTTGAACAAAAGGTCAAACACTCTTCGGCCAAAAAACTCTCCGCTATTGATCCTTCTGGATTGGATCGATTCCGAACGAACCCCTTGTACTTACACATGTTTCTCTCATTAGGATACATCCAACGCAAATGAACCGGACCCCCAAGCTTAATTTCATCTACTAAATGGATAGGCAAATGTGTCATTATATCAAAAAAGGTTGGAGGAAAAATCTTTTCAAGGTCACATACTATATCTATGATTTCAGCCTTCATTTTATCAAGATCTCTTCTTCTTATAACCTTACTACATATGGTTCTAAAATAATTCCCCAACCTAATCAAGGCCAAAGACACATTCTTGGGTAACACTTTTCTAACCGCAACCCGAAGCAAGTATCGCATTATGAAATGAGCATCATGGCTCTTATAACCTCGATACTTTCATCTCCTCCATTTGCACACGACGTGATATATTAGAGGCACACCCTTTTGGTAATTTGACATTTTTTAAAACAAAGGCAAAACAACCTTTTCTCCTCCGGTTTCATAGAGAAACAAGCTTTAGCCGATGAATTTTACCATTCTTATCATCTTTAAATGGTTGAAGCTCCTTGCGTATCCCCATCTCGTGCAAGTCATAGCGAGAATTTACATGATCTTTGGACTTTCCAGTACATCTAACAAAGTCCCAAGCAAACTATCACATATATTCTTCTCTATGTGCATCACGTCAAGATTGTGCCTCAATTTGTTATGTGCCCAATATGGCAATTTAAAAAATATGGATCGTTTCTTCCATGGACCATCACTCTTCCGAGCCCTTTTCTTTCGGCCCTTCCCAAAGACATTATTGAATTCACGTAGCTCTTCAAGCACTTCTATGCCTGATAACGGAGTAGGTGCAGCTTTATGCTCCTCTTTACCATCAAATGATTTCTTATCTCTTCGGAATGGATGATCAAGGCAAAAATGCTCGATGACCCAAGTAACACATCTTACGACTATGTTTGAGATATTGAGAGCAAGTATCATAATTACAAAGGGGGGCATGCCCATTTCCCCTTGGTGCTCCATCCGTAAAGCATTGCTAGTGCCGGAAAATCACTAACCGTCCACAATAAAGCCGCACGCATTAGAAATGTTTGGTTAGTTTCAAAGCATCATATGTTTCCACTCCCATTTCCCATAGTTCCTTCAACTCGCAATTAGCGGTTGTAGGAACACATCTATATCGTTTCCGTGAGACGATGGACCCGGAATGATCATTGACAACATTATATACTCCGGCTTCATGCAAATCCATGGTGGCAAATTATAGTTCATTAACATAATCGGCCATGTACTATGGGAAATGCTCATGGTTCGGAATGGATTGAAACCATCACTTGAAAGACCCAATCGAACATTACGAGGATCTTTAGAGAAATCCGAGTGCAATGAATCAAAATCCTTCCAAGCTTCCCCATCAGCAGGATGTCTTAAATTCCCATCTTTGGGTCGTTCAGTAGCATGCCATCTCATGGCTACAGATGTTTCAGAACACATAAATATCCTTCCGAAGCCTAGGCTTTAAAGGGAAGTACCTTAAAACCTTTGTCAGGGATTTTAGTGTTCTTATTAGTCAAATCATCACAAACATTCTTCCATCTAGAAGAACCACACACAGAGCAATTATCTATCTTCGCATCGTTATTCCAAAATAGCATACGATGTTAGGGCATGCATGAATTTTCTCATAACCAAGACCCAAATCTTTTATCACCTTTTTTGCCTTGTTGAAAGACTCGGGTAGCTGAGCAAAGGGAAATGCCTCTTTTATCAAGTCTAATAAGTCTGAAAAGGCTACATTACTCAACCCGTGAATGCATTTAAACAAGTACAACCGGATGGTGAAACTCAACTTAGAAAAATTCTTACACCCTGGTACAACTCTTGTTTCCCTTCGTCAACTAATTTGAAAAATCTCTTTGCATCTTCGATGGTCCCTCTCTCACTCCTTCATGCAGCATCACCCTCTACATTCCTAAAAGTATCATAAAGTAGTCCATCGATATCGTCATGCATGTCGGAAGTTTCATCATCATTGGTTGGATGCGGCATATTTGTTGAAGAAAATCCTTCTCCATGGAAAACCCATTTGGTGTATCCATTAACAAATCCATAACCAAACAAGTGATTCTCCACCACCGTTCGAGTATGCCAATACCGATTAAAACACCTTTTACAAGGGCATAGTATTTCATTTCCTTGAGAAGCTCGTTCAAATGCCTTATCAAGAAAATACTTCACTCCACGATCATACTCATTGGTGGATCTTCGGAGATCCATCCAACTTTTATCTATAGTATCCATTGAATATCCTACGTGACACGAGCATAACATCAAAATCAAAATTCAAATAGCAAATTTCAACAGAAATGCATACAAAAAGAGAAAAGTATCACTTTTCCCCATCAACCCAATGTTTTGCTTTGAAGAATGATCCAAGAAAAAGAATAATTCCATGGTTAGACTACATAGAGATCACATTTTTATCAAATCCACAAACAAATGCAAATGATTTTTTTTCCCATATGATAAATATGTGATTTTTTGGTGGTCGATGATGGCAAAGTAAGATGAAGAAGAAGATAAAATAAAAATTAAAAAGGAAATGCTTAATTAGATTACCCTCCTCAAAAAAAAAAAAAAAAAAAAAAAAAAAGTTACCCTCCTCACGCGCTTCAACTAAGTGCAACACACACATTATACCAACTCAAAGAAAAAGTATTCAATAGGTACAGTTTTTGAAGAGTTCGAGTGTCAAATTGAAACAAGCTTAGGTTTAGGTGGCCATGACGAATTTGTGGACAAGTTTAGGGGGCAGTCTATGACTTTTGCCTTAAAAATAAGGAAATTGGGCCACTTCTATTTACAACTGAAGCTACCTAGTCAAGAAAAACATACTGTCCAATATAAGTGACACAACTAAAGTGTTTCAAACATCAAACTGATTAACAGATATATCATGAGCACAAAAATTCGACTTCAGCTTGTTGCAATGTACAAATTCCAACAATTTGAACAAAACAATTTAAATCCACTTTGAAATACCCCACATTTACTTCGACATGTCTCCTAATATTGCTCGGTTACTCGACTTCACCGCCGAATAGATTTCCCTATCGATATTTATCATATCCGAAACTAAAATCCACAAACAAATGTCAAGATATTTTCTTTCTACAAAAACCTAGACTTTCAAGAATGATTCAACAAAATGGAAGAAAAACAACAATTCCATGGCTAGACTACATAAAGTTCCCATTTTTTTCAAATCCACAAACTAAAATCCACAAACAAAAACATGCAAATGCAAAGAACCTTTCTTTCCTTAAAAATCCAGTTCCGAACTTTGAAGGATGATCCCAAGAAAATGGAAGTAAAGATCACATTTTATCACACCCATAAACTAAAATCCACAAACAAATGCGAAAGATTTTTTGTTTCCACAAAAACCCAGCTCACAAATTTCAAAAATGGTCCAAGAAAATGAAAGAAAAAGGTAAATTCTACAAATACACTACTTAGATATCCCATTTTTTTTCACACCCATAAATTAATTCACAACCAAATGCATTAGATATTTTGTTTCCAAAAAAAAAAAAAAAAAAAAAAAAAAAAACGCAGAGCATATAGATTCAAGTTGCTGTACGAAAATCAACAATTCCATAGCTACGCTACATAAAGTTAACATTCTTATCACACCAAGAAACTAAAAATCCACAAACAAACTCATAGAATTTCTGATTTTTAAAAATACTACAACAATAATACATGTTAAGAGAGACAACGATGAAGACAACGATGATGCAAACCTATTGATGCAAAAAGTTAGAACACTAATTAGTTGAAGACAACGATGAATTTTGCTTGACAAGCTTCAAATCAGAATAAATTAGTCACATTGCTAAAGAAAACCCATTGTTAAAAGCTTCAACTGAGAAGAAATATTAGATGAAATGTTTCCACTGATATGTTTATTCAGATACGGTCAACTTTTTAGTCATTATTTTTTATTAAAAAATGGGGGTTGGCGGGTCCAAAAGAATAAGTGGAGGGAAAAATATTGGGGGGAAATATTGGGGGAAAGAAAACTGTCCCAATAGCTAAATTTTCTTATATGACTGTTGCAATAGAATTCTCTATTGCAACGGTTCCAATACCCGTTACTAAATGTACGTCTATAGCATCGGTTATATGACTAACGCGACGGTTTAATTTTAAAAATGTGTCTTGTTAGGTCAAAGTGTACTTGCAACGGTTAAAACCGATGCAAATATACTCTATTGCGACGGTTTATATTAAAAAACCGTTGCTAAATTTTCTAAGTGATATGTGGTGATATAGGCCTATTTTCTAGTTAGTTTCTAAGCGCTTATGACTAATGGTTGGTGCCAAATGATGTTATTGTAGATTTTGGAGAAGCCGAGACGTAAGTTTGGATTAACTTAGGAAGCGGACGAGGTATGTAAAGCTAACCTTTCTTTCTTTTGGCATGTCATAAATGTAATTAGGCCATGATACGAGTCTCGGGGTAACTCCATTCTCAAGATCCGAGCACGTATACGACTTTTATTCACTTCTTGATGTTAACGTTCTTAATATGGTCAAATTATGGTTTGTAAGTCTTTTGTACAGTTGGATTTCAAATGTTGCATAAAGAATGTTGTTTTTAAAGGATTCTATAACTACGAACGACCGTAACTTTCATAGACGAGCTCGGATCGCTTCGAAACGTTCGTAGGAGGTTCTATAATGAATAAGGTCTCCAACTTTCATAAACGGACTCAGATTGGTCTGATACTCGTTCGTGGGCCCCGAAACTTTCCTTTGTGTAATGTTAATGACTTTTGAAAGGATTAAGTGTGCCTATCGTCTTAAACTTCGGACGTTGACTACTTACTTTTCTATCGAGTCGGTAATGACGATTATGCCCCAATTCCCATAAGTTATTTCATACGATTTGGTACGTATCTCTAAGTCCTAAAGTCCTGTTGGATATGTTCTCGAGCGACACCCGGAAGAAACTTGATTTGACTATCATCTTGGTTTTTAAATGTTGATTCATATTGAATATTTTATTGAGTCTTTGAAAATGTTTCAAATTGCATATAGTTGCTCACGACTCTGCTCGTGCATTCTGTTATTACCTCCTTCACCGAGTCCCGGGCAGGTTATGTATCGTGAGCACTATGTTATACTCCGGAGTATGATGTGTCCGGTTCGCCGAGCCCCTCGCTAGAGGGCCGGGTACGAGTATATTTGGTGTTATGCTGTGTTATGGCGTTATGTTATGTTACGATGTGTGACGGGGATACGGAGATATGAAATCTTCTGGAGTATGATGTGTTATGGTGCCACTGACAGGCGGGCGACCATAGTTCTAAGAGCCCCATGCATGATTTGTGTTTTTATGAGTAAGCATTTTGATATTTTTGGATATTGCATTTACTTTCTGTACTTCTGGCTTTAACTATGATCCGGTTTACTATATTTCACGTTTGCATACTCAAGACATATTCCGCATCGACCCCTTTCTTCGGGGTCGCGTTTCACGCCGCGCAGTACAGTACTTACTTGGATAATCCACCAAATTAGATTCCTCGTTCTCACCTGTTTTGGAGCGCTCTCTTGTTCGGGAGCCTATGTTTTGGTCCGCATTCTCGTTATTGCATATATGTATATGTTTATTCACGGCACGGCGGGGCCCCCGTCCCGTCATATGATTTTGTCATTATTCTTAGAGGTCCGTAGACATATATGTGTGGGTTGTGGGTAATCTCTCGTTCGCCTGTGTCCGTGGATTTGCGATCCGGACGTCCCCCCCTATATTATGATAGTCTTACCCCGCCTCATATGTGATATTTTTCGCTGGAAGTTATGACAGTCGATATGTATATTTGTGACCTTGGGGCGACGTTTCACCTTTCTCGTACGTATATGTTATTTGGTTACTGAATAAGTTATTCGTATGCTACTTCTAGTTAATGGGTGTGTACGGGTGCCCAGTTCGGGCACTAGTCGCGGCCTACGGGGTTGGGTCGTGACACTCAGCCCCGACTCCGCACTCCCGCCTCTTCCACCAGCTTTTTTCGTGAAGAGATGAAAGAGGACATTCAATTGATGACTCAGTTAGTCACCACTCAGGCCCAGCGACAAGGTATGAGTCATGGTGATTGGGCGGTTAGTGCAAGAGCCCGTGATTTTATTATCTTAAACCCTCCGGAGTTCTTCAGGTCAAAACCGGATGAGGACCCTCAAAGCTTTATTAATGGAATGTTGAGGACACTTCGGTTAATGCATGCTTCAGACGTTGAATCGGTGGAGTTAGCATCATATAGGTTGCGGGATGTTGCGGTTCATTGGTATACGGTTTGGTTGTCTTCTAGGGGAGTCAATGCACCTCTCCCGGTATGGTAAAAATTTGTTGATGCTTTTCTTCGACATTACTTACCCCCAGAAGTTCGGCGGGCTAGAGCCGACAAGTTCTTGAATCTTAGGCAAGGAAGTATGAGTGCCTTAGAGTGTAGTCTCCGCTTCAATTCTTTAGCTAGGTATGCTCCGGCCATCGTAGCGGATATGGGTGATCGAGTACACCGATTTGTAGGTGGCTTAGGGTCACATTTGATGGATAAGTGCTTGACAGCGTCCCTTCAGGACAATATGGATATTTCTCGCATTCAAGCCCATGCCCAGAACTTGGAGGAAAGCTAACAACAAGAAAATGTGAGCATGAGCATGATAGAGGGTATAGCAAGTGGGCTAGATCTTCCGGTCTGACTAGTGAGTATAGCGGAGGGCAAAGACAACATTTTTCTAGGTATTCAGGTCATTCTATGCCTAGTGCACCTCCACGGTTTACGGGCCAGAGATTTGATAGAACTACTAACTCCGGGCCGAGTCAGAGTTTTAGAGCTTCAAATTCTCATTACAGAGGCGACTCGGGTCAGGCAAGGCCACCCATGCCACGATGTTCCCAATACGGGAAGTCACATTAGGGCCAGTGTTATTTAGGCTCAGATGTTTGCTATGCATATGGTCGGCCAGGCCATATAATGCGTGATTGCCCCTCGAGAGGTACTAGAGGTATGATTCAAGCCACAGGGTCGGCAGCTGGATTTTTATCATCTATACATCCTTCAGGGCAAGGCTCACAGGCACCAGTTAGCCATGGTAGAGGTAGGGGGGGGGATCCTAGTTCTAGTGGTCGTCAGCATCATATTTATGCATTGGCTGGGCGACAGGATCTTGAGTCCTCCCTTGATGGCGTCACAAGTATACTATCGGTATTTTCTCTTGATGTATATACATTGATAGATCCAGGCCCCACCTTGTCATATGTTACTCCATATATTGCTAGTCGATTTGGGTTGAAACGGGAATCAATGAAAACTTTTGATGTATCTATACATATTGGTGAACCGGTAATAGCTAGCCGAGTATATAAAAATTGTGTGGTTGTGATTTGTAATCATCGTACTATGGCTGATTTACATGAGTTAAAAATGGTGGACTTTGATTTTATTATGGGCATGGTTTGGGTGGCTTCTTGCTATGCCAATGTCGATTGCAGAACAAAAATGGTTCGCTTCCAGTTTCTGGGAAAACCAGTTTTGGAATAGAAAGGAAATATAGCGTCTTCGAGAGGTAGGTTTATTTCCTATCTCAAGGCCAGAAAAATGATTGCTAAAGGTTGTATCTATCATTTAGTCTGGGTTCAAGATATAGAAGCCGAATCGCCAACTCTTCAGTCTGTCCCCGTAGTTAATGAGTTTCCGGATGTATTCCCGGATGAGCTTCTAGGCTTCCCTTCTAAACGAGAGATTGATTTTGCTATTGATGTGCTACCGGATACCAAGCCCATATCTATTCCTCCTTATAGAATGGCTCCTGTAGAGTTGAAAGAGTTGAAAGAACAATTGAAGGACTTCTTTGAAAAAGGCTTCATTAGTCCTAGTTCATCCCCGTGGGGAGCACCCGTGTTGTTTGTAAGAAAGAAGGATGGCTCCTTGCGAATGTGTATCGATTACAGGCAATTGAATGAGGTGACGATCAAGAATAAATATCCGCTTCCAAGGATTGATAATTTATTTGATCAATTGCAGGGTGCCAAATGGTTTTCAAAGATAGATTTAAGATCCGGGCATCATCAAGTAAGAGTAAGGGAGGAAGATATTCCTAAGACGGCCTTTAGGACGAGGTATGGTCATTTCGAGTTCCGGGTAATGTCATTTGGGCTAACTAATGCACCGCCAGTATTCATGGAGTTGATGCACACTGTGTTCAGGCCTTTCCTAGACTCATTTGTGATTATGTTCATTGATGATATCCTGGTATATTCTCGGTCCGAGGCAGAACATGCAGATCATTTACGTACCGCTCTTGGAGTTCTTCAGACTCGAGAACTATTTGTAAAATTTTCAAAGTGTGAGTTTTGGTTGAATTCAGTGACCATTTGGGGCATATTATCTCAGCAAATGGTATTCAGGTGGATACCCACAAGATTGAGGCCGTGCAGACGTGGCCAAGGCCTACAACACCTACGGAGGTTCGTAGTTTTCTAGGTTTGGCAGGTTATTATAGAAGATTTGCAGAGGGCTTTTCTTCTATTTCTGCACCACTAATGAAGCTAACCCAGAAATCAGCTAAATTTCAATGGACGGATGTTCGTGAACGTTAGCTAAGAGTTAAAGAATAAATTAACTTCTCGCCTGGGCCCCGACACTCCCAGAGGGATCGAAAGGCTATATTGTCTATTGTGATGCTTCGAGCGTTGGGTTAGGGTGTGTGTTGATGCAAAGATGGTAAGGTGGTTGCTTATGCTTTAAGGCAGTTGTGAAAGCATGAGAAAAACTATCTAACCCATGATCTTGAGTTAGCTGCGATGATTCACGCATTGAAGATGTGGAGACATTATTTATATGGTGTCTATTGGATATATATACGGATCACAAAAGCCTTCAGTATATTTTCAAGCAGAAAGAATTGAATTTACGGCAGAGGCGATGGTTGGAGTTGTTGAAAGATTATGATGTTAACATTCTATATCATCCCGGGAAGGCGAACGTTGTGGCTGATGCTCTTAGCTGTAGATCTATGGGTAGCTTACATGATGTTCAGCCAGAGTAAAGAGAGTTAGCTCATGAGGTCCAACAATTAGCTAGCCTAGGAGTTCGGGTAGTGGAATCAGGTAATGTGGGAGCAACCATTCAGAATTCAGCTGTCTCGTCACTAGTAGTTAAAGTGAAAGAGCGCCAGTATTCGTTATAGAAATACACTCCCTCAGAAGAAGAAGTGATCCTTTGAGATTTCTAGAGATGGAGTTCTCCGATGTCGAGGCAGGTTGTGTGTTCCCGATGTTGCAGGATTGCGTCATCAGATTTTGAAAGAAGCCCATTGTTTTCGCTATTCTGTTCACCTTGGAGCAACGAAAATGTATCATGATCTTAAATCTATGTATTGGTGGAATGGAATGAAGAAGGACATAGCAGAATTCGTGGCTCAATGTCCTAACAGCCAGCAGGTGAAGATTGAACATCAAAAGCCCGACGGGTTATTGCAAGCTATGAAAATTCCAACTTGGAAATGGGAAGTGATTAATATGGACTTCACCGTAGGCTTACCTCGTTCTAAGCACAAATATGAATCTATACGGGTAATTGTGGATAGACTTACGAAGTCAGCTCATTTCTTACCAGTCAGAACTACATACGCAGCTGAAGATTATACAAAGCTTTATGTCAAAGAGATAGTGCGACTCCATGGTGTTCCAGTATCTATTATTTTCGATAGAGGGACACAATTTACAACTAATTTCTGGAAGTCTTTCCAAGAAGGTTTGGGGACTCAGATGAGTCTTAGTACAACATTTCATCCACAGACAGATGGGCAAGCTGAGCGTACTATCCATACTCTCGAGGATATGCTACGGGCATGTGTATTGGATTTTGTAGGTAGTTGGGATGATCACTTACCGCTTATTGAATTTGCTTATAACAACGGTTATCATTTTAACATCTAAATGGCCCCGTATGAGGCTTTATATGGGCACAAGTGCAGATCGCCAATTGGGTGGTTCGAAGTTCTAAACTGATAGGGCCAAACTTGGTCCAACAAGCTATAGAAAAGGTCAAACTTATACAGGATCGATTATTAACAAAGACAGAGTCGTCAGAAATCCTATGCAGATAATCGTCGACGAGACTTGGAGTTCCAAGTGAAAGATTGGGTATTCTAGAAGGTGTCTCCAATGAAGGGCATCATGAGGTTTGGCAAAAGGGGAAAACTTAGTCTCCGGTACATTGGATCTTATGAGATTTTACGCAAGGCAGGCCAAGTGGCTTATGAATTAGATCTACCTTCGAATTTGGAGTCAGCCCAAGTCAGTCCATCCGGTTTTCTATGTATCAATGCTTCGCAAGTGCATTGGATATCCTTCCAGAATTATACATGTAGATGATGTTCAAGTCACTGAGCAACTGTCCTATGAAGAAGTTCCCATTGCCATTCTAGATAGACAAGTACGGAGACTCAGGACCAAAGATGTAGCTTCAGTTAAAGTCTTATGGAGAAATAATATCAGAGAGGAAATGACCTGGGAAGCGGAAGAAGACATGAAATTCAGGTATCCATATTTATTTCCGCCTCTAGAGGAGACTCAGGCAGAGACGCCATTGTCCTCAAGTATGTAGTTTTTTTTTAATGCTTTCTTGGTCGTGTGTGGCCATGGTTGCTGTTGTTGTTGTTGTAGACCTGTGAGGCGATATATTTTGGATTGCTGCAACAAGTTGGTAGTGCCATATTAAAGATCTGGCGAATTTTTTTTTTTTTTTTGTAGAATCCCTAAGAATCTAACATTCGAGGATGAATGTTCCTAAGGGGGAAAGAATGTTACATCTCAGAGATTTTGGCTTGATGTGTTGTGAGTAGACAAACGCTAGCTTAAGGTGAACATGAAGTCTTTATGAGATGAAGGAGAGAATTTGATAACTTAAAGCGAGTACCATAAGATTTTGGAGTCATATGAATTGATGAAACTAATTTCGTCGAAAGAAGTGGAAATGTAAGGCATACTTGGGAAGGTTTCGCGACAAGTGAGCTATAATGTGTTTAGTAATGTCTTGAGGGGGATATATAGGGCCCTTAGATGGCTAATGAAGTGTTATTCAAGTGCCAATAAGGTTCCATAAGGATTGGAGGTTTAATGAATCGACGAGGATAAGTTTCAAAAAAATTGGGTTGTACGGCCATTTATACGGACCGTATAATTTATACGGCCCGTATAATGGTCCGTACATGGTGGGATTATACGGACCATATAAATTGTACGGATCGTATAAATGGCTGTATAATCGGGTTGGGTCAGTTTTTTTCTTTTTATATGTATGGACGACCCTTGTTAGTTTATTTCATTTCACACATCTTCCCAAGTCTTGAAAGCTCTAGAACCATCCTCCAAGCATATTCCACTCAAACCCAAGAGAAATCAAAGATCTAATAGCAAGAATCAAGATATTCAAGTGTTGGGAGACTCACTAGGGTTTGTAGGATCCAAGAATTCCTTGAGTGTTGAAGCTAGGGTTTCACTCAAGTTGGTAACTTGATCCAAAGCTCATTCCTATGAGATAAAAGGTTAGTTTTCATGTGTATTCCATGTTATTAAGCATGCGTGGTTGTTGAATAACTTGAGTAAGGGGAGAAAGTGGAAGATGAAGGTTAAATATAAATTTAATGATATTTTGGGTAGTAAATTAACTTGAATTACCATTGTTAGAATGTTATGAGTGTAATCTTGTTATGAAGGATAATAATGATGACAAGGAAGTGTTACATACAATTGTACAAAGAGTTAATATGAATTGATTATGAGAATAAATTTTGAGGCTTAATGCAATACGACTACTTGATTATGATATTGTGGATGTTGGTATGGTTGTTTGGAAGTTGTTTTATTATCGGATGGAAGTCGATGAAATAGGGAAAATGCTGCCCAATTTTCGTAAGCTTGTGAATTATTCTAGTTTGAACTTAAGAGTGCCTTTAAGACTTAACCTTGGTATGAATCCTTTTAAATGTAGATTTCTCAAGCTTTGGCGGTGACCGTTAAATAATTTAGAAGACAAAAAGGTATGTAAGGCTAACCCTTCTTTCTTAAGGCATGATCGCATTGTTGTATACCTTCATGTGAGTTCCATAATGTCTTCCATGATGACTTCATTCCTAGAATCACAAAAGCTCATAGTTCTTGATATTCTCATGATACCATTGGTTCCATCCTATGATAGTTGATCCTCTAAGGAAAGATATAACGAAAGTGATGATGATGATGATGATGTTAACGATACTTATGTACTCCTATATATATATATATATATATATATATATATATATGGCTATTAAGTAATACCGAGCTTATATGCCGATTGTATATCTATTGCGCGCGCACCCACTTTGCCGGGTACGGATAACACCGAGCCCCCGGGTAGCCATGGTATATTTACGCACTCTTACATATATATATATATATATATATATGGCTATTAAGTAACACCGAGCTTATATGGCCGAGCATGATATATATTGCGTGTGCACCACTGCAGTTGGGTACGGATAACACTGAGCCTTGGTAGGGCCAGGTATGTTTAACACCGAGCCTTGTCATGGTCGGGTATGTGAGACACCGAACCTCTATGGTCGGGTATGATACTACTATATATATAAGTGTATGTAATAGAAGGTTCCCATTAGAAAAAGGGTATGTGAATATGGTGAACGTCGCTAGAGGTATAAATGGCTCTATTATCCCATGACACTTCTTTCTTATGTTATCGTTCATGCTTCTATTATGTTATTGATTATGCCTTACATACTCAGTACATTATCCGTACTAACGTCCTTTTGTTTGTGGACGCCGCGTCATGCCCGCAAAGGTGGACGAGGAGATAGACTTGATCCTTAGGCGGCTTTATTCGTACATCGCTTAGGGAGCCCACTTCTGATTCGGAGTTCATCTGCTGGTACTATTCTTCTGTGTATATATGGGCATGGAGGGGCCCTGTCCCGTCTATATGATGTCACATACTCTTTCTAGAGGCTCGTAAACAGTTGTGTACAGTTAGATGTCTTTTAGCCTTGTCGGCCCATATTTCTTTTGTATATCATTTTGTCAGCCTCGTCGGCTTGTATATATGTATATGGGCATGTTTGTTGATGTTGATATAAAAAGTGTCTTAGCCCAATGGAAATAGTATTATTGATGCATAGAGATTGTTAGCAGGCAATGTGGCTCACCTAGATATGATTGTGAAAGTATGATAAGAGGTGCCCGGTAGGTTAGCTCCGGGTGCCCGTCATGGCCCTCCGGTTGGGTCGTGACATTCTCAATTACTATTCCCTTAACGATCTTGAGTGTAGTAATCTAGGCTGACTTGGCATAGCAAGATCGTGAGCAAGTTGTGCAAGAATGTGAGCGAATTATCAAGTGCCACACATGTGCTTAGTTGAAGACTAAGGACGTGATGCTAAACAAGGAATAAAAGTTGAAATTTATGGTGTTCCCTATAACAACTTGCGGAGTAAACAAGAGTTTTGGCATCCATGTGAAACACTTACTTTTCTCTTATTACTTTATTGTCTTTTCTTTGTTCTTTCTTTTCTTAGAATATTGCTATTATATAAAAGCGTGGAGGAGGGACGAACACCGCTCCTCCATCTTGTACCATGAGCTTCACAAATTGTACACGTAATAATTTCTTGTACCATAAGTTATATAATTGTTACACTTTATCCAACTATTTTTATATCTCACATAGACATATGTCATAGTACTTAATATTTATTCCCTTCTCATGTATAGATGTATGCACTTCAATTTTAATTCTAATTCTCCGACACATATTTATTTCCTCCGTGCACTTTTACTTGTTCACTTTTGACTTTTCACGTTTTTGCTGAATATTTATTTTCTTCTTATGTATACATGTATGCACTTCAATTTTAATTATCCGACACATATTTATTTTCTCCGTGCACTTTTACTTGTTCACTTTTGACTTTTCACGTTATTTAAGAATTAATAAATGAAGTACTCCTTCCGTCCCATATTTTTTTTGCCACATTACTTGATTTTTCACGTTCTTTAAGAATTAATAAATGAAGTATTTTTCGTCTTATATTACTTGGCCACATTACTATACTTGACTTTTCACGTTCTTTAAGAATTAATAAAAATGAAGTACTCCCTTCGTCCATATTACTTGGCCACATTACTAAAAATATATGTCTATTTTTCTATTCTATATATTTTTCTTCTTTTCTATTTCTAATATATGTAAGTGTGAAGAAAGGACTAACACAAAGAATAGAAATTTGTACCACAGGCTATATAAATTATATATTTTAACCAACTATTTTTTTATCCCACGTGGTCATATGTCATAGTACTGCATATTTATATCTTCTCATGTATACACATATGAACTTCAAATTTAATTCTCCGATACATTTATTTCTTCCGTGCACTTATACTTGTTGACTTTTGACTTTGCAAGTTCTTTAAGAATTAATAAATGAAGTATTCCCTCCATCCCATATTACTTGGTCACATTACTAAACTACTTTTTTACTGAATATTTATTCTCTGCTCATGTATACAAGTATGCACTTCAATTTTAATTCTGCGACACATATTTATTTTCTCCGTGTACTTTTACTTGTTCATAAATGAAGTACTCAACATTACTAAAAATATATGTCCAAATTACTTGTTCATTTACAGAACCACGATAAAATTAATTAAACCTTTCACATCTTATCCTCTCCGTCCCATATTACTTGGCCACATTACTAAAAATATATGTCAAAATTACTTGTTCATTTACAAGATAAAATTAGTTGAATCTTTCCCATCTTACCCTTAGTAATAAATATTCTTGAAAATAGTCAATTTTAATTAGAATGCATTTATTTGAGAGAGATAGGAGTAAGATAGTAAAATACATCTTTTATTTCTGATTTCTAAAGGGGCGTGCAAAAGGGAAAGTGATAAGTACATGGGACGTAGAGAAGTATATATTTTACCATAATATTCATATTTATTGGTGTAAGTCTCAATAGCCTTCGAAAATAATTTGAAAATGAGTAATTAAAAGGTAAAATTAATAATAAAAACACACAAATATTCAGTCATTAATTCCATGGGAATTAATGGCCAACCCCTTCTGCATGATTCTCCCCACTCTTCTTGCGTTACCTAGCTTGATGGTCGCCATGATAGATAAAAGAATACAAGAAAAAAGATGACATATATACAAATGTGTACGCCTATAATATATGCGTAGTCGTTATCTTTATACACAATCAACATAATTGAAGTTTCATACTAATTAATAATTACCATATTGGTTTCTTTCTCTTGATATATTAACGTGGACAAGTAAAAGTAAACAGAGAGAGTGACTTTTATCCCCATTTTCCTTCTTTGTCAATACTTTAAACGCGAAAAGAGGACGAACAATAGCAATGCAAATTTGTACCAAAAGTTATTTTAATTCTCCTACACATAATTTGTTCACTTTTGACTTTTCACGTTCTTTGAGAATTAATAAATAAAGTATATATATTATCATAATATCCATTTTTATTAGTGTATAGTCTCAATAGCCTCAGAAAATGATTTGAAAATGAGTAATTAATGTGAAGGGTAAAATAATAAGAAGAATTTTTTTTCCTTGATATGTTAACGTCGATAGTAAAGTGAAGGGAGGGGAGTGACTTTTATCCCCCGTTTTCCTTCTTTGTCAATACTTTACTTATTTACTCTCCTTTGCAAGTATCCGATTATTGTTTTTTACATTTATAAAATATATTACTTTATATTTTCATTTCAGAATTAAAATTTTGTGATTTATGATATAACATATATCTTTCTAATTTTGATTTCTTTGTAACAATTTGTTTTATCCATAATTGTTAATATAAAAAATTATAATATATTTTTTTAATAATTTAATAAAAATTCAAATCTTAAAGACTAGCTAATTAAAGTGAATAGACATGTTCGACTCGTGCGATGCACAGGCATGTATTACTAGTACATAACAATTCGTTGAACTAGTAGGTAATCATCTTAATGTCAGAAGAAAGAAAAAACAAACTAAAATGACAACAAGCATTTCATGATTAACTTTACGTAATTTGTGTTACCTAGTACAGGAAATAATATTCTTCCTTCTAGCTAAGCAAACTTATCAACAAGGCCCGATGCATATGCAGCTCCCTAAATTTGTCATTTTTTTCATTTTGGCACCTCAATTAAGTATTGTTCTTATTGAATCTCTAAATTTGACCTCAAGTGTGTCTATCAAATACAATCCGACTTACATAGCATATATGGCGAGTTTCAATATTTTAGCCTTGCGCGTGAATGTCAATCACATTCTACGTGAAAAATTAAACCAATTAAAACAGTCCACCCATTTCAGTTATACACATCAGATAGGAAGAAGTGTGCTATTGTGTTATACAAGTGAAAAACCACCACTTAAATCAATCAAATAACAAAACTGAAAATAAGAAATCAAAATTAGAAACTAAAACTGAAAAATAAGAAACCAAAAATAAAAATCAAAAATTGGAAAATCAAAAACTGAGAAATAAGAAACCAAAACTGGAAATTAAAACTGAAAAAAAAAACTTAAAATTTGATGTGTATAATTAAAATTGGTGGGGTGTTTTAATTGGTTGAATTTTTCACATAGGATGTGATTGACATTCACGCGCAAGGCTAGAAAAATGAAACTCACCGTATATGTTATGTAAGTCGGATTGTGTTTGATAGATACACTTGAAGCTAAATTTAGGGATTCAATAGGAACGTACAACACTTAATTGAGATGTCAAAATAAAAAAAGAAATAAATTTAGGGAGCTGCATATGCATTAATCCTATCAAAAATGTAGCAGAAGCTTTCTTTATAGAATCTTACTATTTACCCTGTGTATTTGAAGACTAGGAAAAGGAAGGAAAGATCACGAAAAATAGTACAAATTAAGGGAGAAATAAAGAGAAAAGGGAAATGAAAAATTAAATTCTATGCACCGTACAAAATATACTTTTTAAATGAGGTCATTTATACAGTCAAACCTCTCTATAACAGTATTATTAGGTTCAAAATTTTTTGGTTGTTATAGAGAATAGTCATGTTATACACCTATAACAGCATTGATATTTAACTAATATTTCGCTGTTATAAGCACAATGTATGCATAAAATCTGATTTTTTATTTTTAATTGTCAAATTTTAAGCTTAATCATACTTTGTATAACGAAGAACAATCTTTTAATGATGAATATATATATATATATATATATATATATATATATATATATATATATATATATATAAATAGTATATTAAAGGATCAAATATTTGGTCAAAATCTCTAACTTATTATTGGTAACCATAGATATTCTATTTTTATAAAGATGGTTAATTATTATATAATCAAAAAAAGAAGATAGTTGTTATATGAGAGTAATTTTACAAAAAGCGATCGTTATAAAGTTGGTTGTTGCCGTTATAGATGAAATGCTGTTATAGAGAGGTAAAATATAACATAAAAATTAGTTCCGAAAAAACTAGGATGTTATAGAGAGGTGCTGTTATACATGGATGCCGTTATAGAGAGGTCTGACTGTATTATAATTAGTGATAAATTTATATAGGTAAGTGGAGCTTAATGATTTCATTAAGTTAATGATTACTAACGTGCTGTTATAATTTGAAAATTACTGATAGTGTATAAAGTTGTTGCTCCCAAACGCACACGCAAGTATACGCGGTCGTACAAGTAATATAGGATTTAAAGCCCAGATATCGTACCCACAGGGACTTATGATTAACTATTTACTAAATTAAACTAATTCTAATTATCTAAACAAGAAATAAAATCCAAATTATATATGTAAACTAACTAAAAATAAAAGAAAGCAAATAATGAACTTCAACCAAGAAAGAGCAGATTTTTATCGGAGAAGAGATAGATCTAGGGTTATGATCACTAACAATCCAGTTGAGTCTTCAAATCGTTTTACCTATGGGTTACTAGTTGACGGGTTAATTATAACTTTATGATATTCTCTCGAACTACTCACAAGCCTGTAGATGCTACTATAATGCCTATATCTCTATGGTCGTCAGAGGTAACAAGAACGCATTTATTTCTCCGTATTAAACTAAGTAGGGCTAAAGGGTATATCTCTATCCTCAATAGCGAAACGATTAAATCGCACAAACTCTATTTATTCTTATTACGTACGTGAACTCCCTTTCTCAAGTCCAATTCACGCACCACAGATAGTGTCTAATTAGTGATCAAGTAATCAGACAATTAAGCACAAGAATAAATAAGCAACCCAAAAATATGAAAATTTGATAGATAAAAACGATAATCAAACGTCAACTTTCATGTTTGTGTCAAAGCCCTAGAACTAAAGAGTTTAGCTCCACATAGACATGGAGAAAAAATAACAAATCATCCGAATAAAAATATCAAAATAAGTATTACAGAGAAGAGAAGGTAAAACCCTGTAAATACGGCCTCCACGGCGGCTCCAAGCTCTCTCTAAGTCTAAAGTTATGAACTAAGGGTTTCAAGCTATCCCAAGTTATGTAAAAACCCTGTAGAATATATATTTATAGGGTACCAAAAGGCCTGGGCTTTTAAAAACCAAATCCAACTTGAACCGGAAAAAAATAGCAGACTGCCCAACAAATATTCAGAGCGCAGTTCTGCGTGCAGCACGTCCGCGTTGCGCACTGATCGCACAACCAACTGAAGTTTGCAAGGAAGAATTAATTTCACGCCTAACTCTTTGCCACATAGACAACTTCAATTCCAATTGCACATTGTATTCTTTGAATTAATCTTCCACCAATGATTATTCAATCATTATGTTTCTTCTTTTCTCATCCTCTTTTCCTTTTATTTTCTTTTTCTCTTTTCTCCACCTTTTATTCAATTTGCTCTAAATCTCTTTATCTTCACACCGCTTTATTTCTATATTGTAAATATATAATATTAAGCACAATTCAATATAATCAATACTCAAAAGACAATTAAAAGTACTAAAATGTGAGGCAATAATGGCTAAATATATGCAATTTATGGCCGAACATCACCACCCCACACTTAGACTCTTGCTCGTCCTCAAGTAAGCATTAAAATCACTATCAATAAATCAAGCCTAGGAACACCACCACTTTGGTTGATACCAACAATTAGGCCCTATAGCAACTCAAACCATCTAATATACACTTCCTGATCATCATGCAAGATATACAAGCAACAAACAAACAATAAACTTCTAACTTCCTAACCTTATAGACGGACTCTAACTCATCAAATTTAAGCTCGCTCACCTACTCTGTCAAAGAAGCTAATAACATCACCTATCTATCATGAAACAAGTGCCCTCACAAGAAGAAATAGTCCACACACTCAAATCAAAGAATTGAATGTAATTTAAGAACTTAAGCATCAAAGCACAACTCTCGCGCTCAAAAGAAATTCACATGTATGCACAAAGAACCATAAGCTTGCCCATTATGTACATCTCTACTAATCAAGTATACTCGAATAGAATCAAATAGGACTTTAACGGGTTGTAATGTTAGCTAAGGGACGGGTAGGAGAACTATATAATAGTGACTTACACTTCCCTAAACACTTTGCACGTTTAGACTTCATCACCCATTATTTCATATTTTCACTTTATTTTTCAGCCCTCTCTTCATCAATTATTTCACAAATATTTCTCATCATATCAAGAACGCTTCAATTTATTTTTTTATTTTTCAAGCAATTTTTCTCCTTTTTTCACATTCTTTCTAAGAGGGCCTTTTCATCACTTTGCATCTATTATTGGTCACCATTTTTCACTTGACCATCCCTTTCTTCATATTTCACAATTATAACACAGTCTAAACTACAATGCTCAAGGAAGCAGGGTGCAAAAACCAGGGATGCAAACACAAGGATCAAGGCAAAAATACGACTACCAAACAAAAGGCTACAGGCTCAAAGGGCTAACTAGTGATACAATTTTTGAAAAGGCTAAAATTATAAGACATGTCAAAGAAAGCCTATTATCATCTTCTAAATAGAGTAACGCTTTTTATTTCGCTTCAATAACATGCAGGGCAAGTTCTAGACTATGATGCAAAACATGAAATATATGTAAGAAATCCTCACCACACATGGTACAAGTATCAATCAAGATGGATCAATTCTACTCTAGGACAGATAGGATCATGACGAACTAAAAAATAAGAATAAGCTATACACAGAGAGTCACAACCATGAGCTAGGTGTTAGAAAGTTTGTTATCTTTTTTATTACTCAAGCACTCACAGGAAAGTACTACTCAAGCTCAGGCCTAAATATGCTAGTATCAAACAAGTTACAAGGTCTTTCTTCTCCCTCTTATACTACTCCTAAAAAAAAACTAATCTTAAAAATAAAACAGAATTACCCGGTTCAAAGGCCCCCTCTCGGGAAAGAACCGAGGTCATAAGAAAAACCAAGGGGGCGGATGATGAATGCCACTAAAGAGGGACTTAAGAAGTTACTAAAGAAAATCAAAGAAATTTTTTTTAAAAAAAAAATCTTTTTCAAATTTTTCAAAAAAAAAATTCATTTTTTTTCTCGACACTAAGACGCAAAACTAATAAAAGAAAATTCTAAGGCATATTAAATCATCATCCTCAACCTTACCAGGGACGTATTTCCCACCCTACACTTAAAATCATGCAATGCCCTCAGTGCATATAGATGGAAATATTAATAACAGGTAAAGTAAAAAAAAATACTCCCTGGACCCTCTCGAGCCTAGCTAGAAACATGCTCTCATCATTTAGGGTCGGCATGACCCCACACTTAAGCTCAAACATGCTCCTCAGCTTTTAACTTCGGGTACTCAGACTTTCCCTAATCTGCAAAACAAAAACAAAAACAAAATAAAACGTGACACTATAAAAATAAAAATCTATAATTATTACACATTGGGTTGCCTCCCAATAAGCGCCTTAGTTAACGTCGCGGCACGACGTGAATCAACTTTTTCCTCCACCTCGAACTTATGAATTTCACTCCTAATTTTGCATCATATTTTCTATCACGCTTCTGGGGCGGTGGTGTGAAAATAAAGGAACCAAGCAATAGATGTCGCATTTTGCGCTTCTTGGCCCTTAAGTGAGGAATATCATTTTGTCTTTTTGGCATGGCAAATTTCAGGATGTAAGGCTCTTGTTCCTCATCTAAACGCTTCTCCAAAGGCTTGGAAGGCTCGATTTCCATGTCGCCAACCAAACATAATGTAGAAAAATGTTTAGAATGAGGACCAACATGCCCCAACTCTAAAACTGCATTATTTCTGACATCCTCACTTTTGTACACCTCCTCAACAATGACATCATCAACAAAGATCTGATCGAATGGTTGGAATTCCTCTATTTGCTCCACAAGTTGGCTAGTATCCACAACAATTGGTGGTTGGGCATCAGACGCCTCAACCTTTTTATTTATTTGGGCCTGCAGGTCATGCATATCTGAGCCAAATTGGTCTATCTCTTGTCTGAGCTCAGTTCTTCCCTCTATCAGTTGTGTAGCCATGTTTGTAAGACCATCACGGAGAAACCTATGAAATTTCATTTGTTGAGCTTGTTCCGTTAGCCAAGATTGGCTCACTATCTTTGCTTCTTCAAAGTTATCTACTTGCGGGAACTCGCTCTCTTCTTCTGTTTGAGGTTCGTCTTGAGTATTGGCTAAGCCTGTAATTTGTAGATCATTACAAGTTTCGGCCTCCGCCTGCATCTCTGTGAGTTTGGCACGAATCCTTTCTATGGCTTTCCACATTTCTACGTTTTGCTCTCTCATTAATGCATCATGCTCCATCATTTGCTCCCCTATTTGCTTCATCATATCGCTAACCCAAGCAAGACTTTCCGTATCCTCCACTTCGTTACTACTGTCAACATCACAAATAACAGGAGAATCATAATATGGGCTCAAGGATGGGGAATAAGAGTTAGGACAATCATTGCTATGGCCGCCTTGACCACCATATATATTACAAACATTCCACTCCAAAGATTGGGAAGGTGCACACAACCCATTCCCGGAAATATTATTGCAGTGTTTCCACAGGGGGGGTCCTCCACAAATCAGACAAAAATCACCAAAATAAGAATAACCAATATTCGACCAATTTTTATTCCAAGATGCCATGTTAAGAAAGATAACCAAAAATATTAAATTGAAAATAAAACTTGACTAGACAAAAAAAAAGTCTAATCTAGATAAACAATTAATTTCTAAGTCCCCGACAACGGCGCCAAAAACTTGTTGCTCCCAAACGCACACGCAAGTATACGCGATCGTACAAGTAATATAGGATTTAAAGTCCAGATATCGTACCCACAAGGACTTATGATTAACTATTTACTAAATTAAACTAATTCTAATTATCTAAACAAGAAATAAAATCCAAATTATATTTGTAAACTAACTAAAAATAAAAGAAAGCAAATAATGAACTTCAACCAAGAAAGAACGGATTTTTATCGGAGAAGAGATAGATCTAGGGCTATGACAACTAACAATCCAATTGAGTCTTCAAATTGTTCTACCTATGGGTTACTATTTGACGGGTTAATTATAACTTTATGATATTCTCTCGAACTACTCACAAGCCTGTAGATGCTACTATAACGCCTATATCTCTATGGTCGTCAGAGGTAACAAGAACGCATTTATTTTTCCGTATTAAACTAAGTAGGACTAAAGGGTATATCTCTATCCTCAGTAGCGAAACGATTAAATCGCACAAACTCTATTTATTCTTATTACGTGCGTGAACTCCCTTTCTCAAGTCCAATTCACACACCACAGATAGTGTCTAATTAGTGATCAAGTAATCAAACAATTAAGCACAAGAATAAATAAGCAACCCAAAAATATGAAAATTTAATAGATAAAAACGATAATCAAACGTCAACTTTCATGTTTGTGTCAAACCCTAGAACTAAAGAGTTTAGCTCCACATAGACATGGAGAAAAAACAACAAATCATCCGAATAAAAATATCAAAATAAGTATTACAGAGAAGAGAAGGTAAAACCCTGTAAATACGGCCTCCACGGCGGCTCCAAGCTCTCTCTAAGTCTAAAGTTATGAACTAAGGGTTTCAAGCTATCCCAAGTTATGTAAAAACCCTGTAGAATATGTATTTATAGGGTACCAAAGGGCCTGGACTTTTAAAAACCAAATCCAACTTGAACCGGGAAAAAATAGCGGACTGCCTAACAAATATTCAGAGCGCAGTTCTGCGTGCAGCACGTCCGCGTTGCGCACTGATCGCACAACCAACTGAAGTTTGCAAGGAAGAATTAATTTTACGCATAACTCTTTGCCACATAGACAACTTCAATTCCAATTGCACATTGTATACTTTGAATAAATCTTCCACCAATCATTATTCAATCATTATGTCCCTTCTTTTCTCCTCCTCTTTTCCTTTTATTTTCTTTTTCTCTTTTCTCCACCTTTTATTCAATTTGCTTCAAATCTCTTCATCTTCACACCGTTTTATTTCTACATTATAAATATATAATATTAAGCACAATTCAATATAATCAATACTCAAAAGATAATTAAAAGTACTAAAATGTGAGACAATAATGGCAAAATATATACAATTTATGGCCGAACATCAAAAGTCAGTATGTGTAACTTAAATTGAAGGAAAACTATTTGCCTTGTTTACTCTGCATGATTTCGTTTCCTCTTTTCTTTCTCGAAACCAAGCAAAGGGAGGATTTGGTTGCCACGTTAGTCCTAACGGATGATTTCGGTCACCAAGATTCTTGCTAGCCACTCTTTCTTCTTCTTGACTTCTTGTCAAATTGTTGAAACATTCAAACTATTTTTCCGAGCATCATAACTTAATTTCCACGAATATTAGTAGCATTAAATTACTTGATATTTATTGAAAAAACAGATATACTCATTGACTTTATTATTTTCGCGTTAAAAAATAAGTAATAAGTTGCTTATTTGATTTTACCTTATATAAAGAAAATGATTCAGCATCAAAATGGTTATATTGCTTCCCAAAATTAAAATATTTACTACTATATCTGATTTTACGTTATTTTGTAAAATGATCCAGCATCAAAATGGTTTTATTCCTTTCCAAAATTCAAATGTTTATACCTAGATGAGTTTCAGTTTTATGTGTATTTTATACAATTAGGTCACATACTAGGTAATTATAGATAGAGATAGATTAACTTACTATTATAGATTAAGATTGATTGATAATAATTATTCCTTTTGTATCAATTTATGTAGTACTTTTCGCAGTTTGAGATTCAAATAAGTTTTTTTTTTTACCGTGATATTTTTCATATTTATTTTGAATTGTTAATCATTGTGACTTATAGTACTTTTTACGTAATTTTCTAACATGTAAATTTTATTTCAAAACACTTGAAGATTTCATGTCCGAATTTACGACCAAAATTAAATTGTTTGACTCTCGATGCCGCATAAATTGGAACAAAGGGAACTAAAAAACGATATGTTATCGCGTATTTATATAATGATGGGAAATTTACTGAAATGACTGTATAATTAAAACTGTTAACAAACCATTGCTATGTTTTGTGTATTTACATTTCGTAGCTCATTTTTAGGTGTATTCGCATGTATTTGAGTATATTTGAATACACTTTCCAGTTGTATTCCCAGCTAAGTTTTAGATATTCCCCCGTGTATTTGAGTTTATTTGAATGCACTGCTTAGCCATATACATATGTATATTTATAAATGAAACGAACAATACACAAAATAAAAAATCCATTTCATTTGGTAAACATAAAGTCAAAATATGTATATATATATATTCATTCAGCTTTTGTAGTACGTAACTCAAATACATTCAAATATATGTATACAACTACATATAGCTACAAAATGAAAATTGTAACTACGAAATATAATTAACTTAAATAGTCGTTATTAATTATAAATATATCTTAGAGTTGGCTATGCCACGTAAATTTTCCTATAATGAATTCATCTATGTTTGCGTCATTTACTTCCCAGACCAAGCATGACGTCAATCTCCATCAATCATATTCACTCCATGCGTCACCAACATGGCCACAATTCGTTTAGAGAACTTGAGCTTTGATTTAGGCCATGGAACTATGGAAGTGATTTGGGTCATCAAGATTCGTGCACGCCTCTTTCCCCCCCTGTTTTATGTCAAAACTCAAAATGTCAAATCCGTATATTTTGTCCCAACATGATATAAGTAGGCGTTTGATCAATAATCAAGTTGAAGTTGAAAAAAAGATGGTATTTATTTTTCATAAATTGAAGTTGTTTGGCTGTTAAATTTTCTTGTAAAAAAGTCTCTCAAAGTTAGAGATTAGTGTATGAAAAATAATATATGTCACTTGAAATATACTTTGTTTGAGGAATAATTTTTCACTTTTTCGCCAGAATAATTTTTTTTTAATTTCAAAATAAGTGTTTGTTTATACAATTTTCAAATCCAACTTTGAGTTAGATTCTAAAGTTGAAAAGTGTTCCAAACTTGTTTTCCCCGCCTCCATTTACATATATTCCAAATAAAATGTTATCTTATCTCATATGCAAAAAGTATGATTAAACACAACTCCATCTTCAATTTCAAATTTATAAATTTTAAATAACGTGAAAAATATTTGGAATTCATGACCAAACGCCTACTTAATGTTTTAATATTTCACTTGACGTTCAATACTTGCAAGTACTCATGGCCAAACTAATTTTACATATTTCATGCCCAAATGACTAATTTTACATGAATATTAAAGGAGTAGTAGAAATTGCGTTAGTTGATAAATGTTCTCATAAGTTTTCTCTCTCTCACACACACCTGTATTATAAACTGAGAATGTTAGATTTGATTGAACTCGTTTTAGGAGTAGTAGAAATTGCGTTTGTTGATAAATATTCTCATAAGTTTTTTCTCTCACACCCACCTGTATTATAAACTGAGAATGTTAGATTTGATTGAACTCATATTTAAAACTATTGATCCGCCCTACAATCTACATATAGGTGCAGATATTCCACAAAGGAAATTGCAACGTGGCTATAGAACCACCAAATTCCGAATACTTCATTAAATTTCCATGTAAACCTTTCAACATTCGAGAAACTTTCTGATATGTGGAATTTAAATAGAAATTAGAATAATAAAACGTCCAGCCTCAAAATGGCTGTCTTTCTTTTCGAAATTCAAATGTTAACTATAATCTCTCTTATTTACTTCCCACAACGGCCGTAAGGTCCACTTAATCTATATTCACACTTGTGTGATCAGCATAATGGCCACTTCGCTTTCATAGAAAATGCTTCCGAAAGGATAGAAAGTTAAAAAATGAATGGTTGGCTCTATATATTAATAATAATTTAAGTCACTTGATGGCTGATGCCATAAAACATGTGGACATTATTCAATTTCGATTATGTCCTCTTTCCATTGACAATGATGGTTTCACCTCTTTCCTTTTTTTCATTATATATAAGTGCGGTGTGGGTAAGAACAGAACTGCCCCCACTTGTACAATACGCTTCACAAATTGTACACACAATGAATATTTATATCATGAGCTATATAACTTGTACATTTTATTCAACTATTTTTATATCCCACGTAGACATATGTCATAGTACTTAGTATTTATTCTCTTCTCATGTATAGATGTATGCACTTCAAATTTTAATTCTCCTACATAAATTTATTTCGTCCGTGCACTTTAGTATGTTCACTTTTGACTTTTCACATTCTTTAAAAATTAATAAATCCCACGTGGATATATGCCATAGTACTGAATAATTATTCTCTTTTCATGTATATACGTGTGCACTTCTATTTTAATTCTCCGACACATTTATTTCCTCCTTGCACTTTTACTTGTTCACTTTTGAATTTTCAATGTTTTTCTTTGAATATTTATTTTCTTCCCATATTTCTAATATATATAAGTGGCTTGGGGTACGAACACAAATGCCCAAACTTGTACCAAAAGCTTAGCAAATTATACACGCAATGAACGTTTGTATCATGCTATATAACTTGTACACTTTTACCCAACTATTTTTTAATTCCACGTGGATATTTCTAATATGTCATAGTATTTAATATTTATTACATAGAAGTATGCACTTCAATTTAAATTCTCCGACGCATTTGTTTCCTCCGTGCACTTTTACTTGTTCACTCTTGACTTTTCGCGTTCTTGAAAAATATAATATGTGTCTGTCCAAATTACTTGTTCGTTTATAAAACCAAAATAAAATTAATTCTTTCTAATAAATATTCTTGAAAATAGTCTATTGGAGAGAGACTATAACATATGTCTAAGTGGATAAAAAAGTAGTTGGTTAAAATGTGCAATTTATATAACTTTTGGTACAAATTTGCATTGCTTTTGGTACAAATTTGCATTGCTATTGTTCGTCCTCTTTTCACGTTTAAAGTATTAAGAAAGAAGGAAAACCCATTTTCCTTCTTTGTCAATACTTTACTTATCTTACTCTCCTTTGCATTCTCTCATTGTTGTTTTTACATTTATAAAATGTATTACTTTATATTTTCATTTCGGAATTAAAATTTGGTGATTTACGATATAACATAATACAGTTCTAACATGTCATAATACTTAATATTTATTCCATAGACGTATGCACTTCAATTTTAATTATCCGACACATTTATTTCCTCATATTTTTTAATTAATTTAATAAAAATATTTTATTAGTTTTGCTTTTAAAAAATCCAATATATACCACAATGGTTCTTATGTTTGGATTTGAACAATTAATTGATTGAGGTATTTAATATCAACTCATCGATACATATAAGATATTAAACAATTTAAAAGAAAAAAATCTAAAATCTAAATATTAATTTTTCCTCACCTTCTTACTAATTTTTTTTTTCGCATTGATGAACAACTTTCATTGTCATGACTATGACAAATTTTTAAAAATTATTTACAAAATACAAACCTGAAAGACAGGCTAATTAAAGTGAATAAATATGTTCGGCCCGTTCATCGCACGGGCATATATGGGTAGTCTAAAGCTAAATAAAGTTTCGCTTCTACTTTTGTAAACAAACAACTTCTTTTTAAAAATTACGCAACGCATGTTATTTTTAATACTTTCAAAATAAATAATCTCCATAACTAATGTCTCTGCGTATCTTGTCTTCAATCCAAACGACCCTTTCAACACTTAAATAAATTATAGTAGTAACTGGGGGTTAAATATCTCAAAAGGTCATTGAACTTTGAGAAATTATGTAGTAAAGTCATTGAACTTTGCTACATATCAATAAAATCAATCAACTTTGACCTATTATCTCATAAAATCACTCAACTACATATGTCATCAAAAAAATCTGACTTGGCAATATTAATTAATTATTTTATGCCATATAGACATGGGCCCCATAATAAAATAAAATAAATTCATATCTTTATACCCACACCCACTCACCAATCCTTCGTCCAAAATAAATACATATACCTTTGGCTATTATGAGCACCATGATTGCCGACAAAAAGAAAAAGAAGACACAACATACTTTGTCATAATAGGTGTTTGACATAACCACAAAAAATAACAAAGATAGTTCCTATACTTTGCTATGACTTCTAGTCTTCTTCTTCTGAACTTCAACAATATACTCCTCCATAACTTTTCTCTTAAATAGCCTGCCTCTCTTAGAAGTATCAGATGGTCCAGCGGTTTCAACACCTCTATTGCAACTTCATCAACACCTTGAGCATCAAATGCTTGTACCAAAAGCTTTACAAATTATACACACAATGAATGCTTGTACCAAAAGCTATATAACTTGTACACTTTACCCAATTACTTTTTTATCCCATGTGGACATATGTCATAGTACTTAATATTTATTCCCTTCTCATGTATAGACATATATACTTCAATTTTAATTCACCGACACATTTATTTTCTCCGTACACTTTTACTTGTTCACTTTTGACTTTTCACGTTCTTGCTGAATATTTATTCTCTTCTCATGTATAGACGTATGCAGTTCAATTTTAATTCTCCAACACAAATTTATTTTCTCTGTGCACTTTTACTTGTTCACTTTTGACTTTTCACGTTTTTTAAGAATTAATAAATTCCACGTGGACATATATCATAGTACTGAATATTTATTACATGTATGCACTTTAATTTTAATTCTCCGACACATATTTATTTCCTCCGTGCGCTTTTACTTGTTCACTTTTAACTTTTCACGTTCTTACTGAATATTTATTCTCTTCTCATGTATACATGAATGCGCTTCAATTTTATTTCTCCGACACATATTTGTTTTCTCCGTCCACTTTTACTTGTTCACTTTTGACTTTTCACGTTATTTAAGAATTAACAAATGAAGTACTCCCTTCGTCCCATATTACTTGGCCATATTAAATGCCCAAGGTGGACGAACACAACAACAATAAGTTGCGCAAACTTGTTAAGAAATTACCAAAGTTATGCCGGACCCGGCATACTTATGCCAAGTCTGCCCATAAGGCATGAGTATGCCCGGTTGGACATAACTTTGGTAATTTGTTGGGTCCGGCATACACGCGACCCCAACCTTGCCTTGCAATTTTTTTTTTAATTTATGCTTGAGTGGGGGTTCAAACCCAGAATCTCATGATTTCTGCGGGTTGCAACGCGAAGGACAAAAATTAAAGACCACAAATATGAGGGGCAAAATTTAAAGACCACCCCAAAAGAAGGGCAATCCGCGCAAAAAAATGTTTAATTTCTACTATCATAGAAGAGTGAGCCCTTAATATATATATTTTTTTAAATTCTACTATATAGAAACATGAGTGGGTCCCTGGGGTGGAGAACGGCCTTTACCATTTTCTGAACTTATTATCATTATTTAAATGTCCTTTTTTTTTTTGTTGCATTTTCTCCTACTTCTTCACGTGAATCCCACGTTAATTTTACAATTGTCTCCTACATCTTCACGTGGGCCCCACCCTTTTTTTTGTAATTGTCTCCTAATTCTTCACGTAGACCCCACTTTAATTTTTCTTTATCTTTACTACTATAGAAGAATGGGCCCCACGTTAAATTTGTTTTTTTTTTTTTTTTTTTTTAAATTTCTACTATCATAGAAGAGCGGGCTTCACCTTAATTTTTCTTTTTATTTTCTACTATTATAGAAGAGTGGGCCCCACCTTAATTTTTATTTTATTTTATAATTTACTATTATTCAAGACCGTTTATATTTCATCTTCTTGATGTTATTCCTCATTATTTGTGTGAGACGTATATGTCTAAACTTAAGTTTTAAATGTTTTGGTTTTATGACTTCTTTAGCGGTTTTTGTGTTCAATTTAAATCGTTATTTTTTTCCCTGAATTTCTCTTCTTTGAATTTTCTCTAAGCGTACCTTTACTATTTTCTGAACTTATCATCATTATTTAAATGTCCTTTTTTTTTGTTGTTGCAATTATCTCGTACTTCTTCACGTGGACCCCACTTTTTTTTGTTTTTGCAATTGTCTCCTAATTCTTCACGTGGGCTCCATCTTAATTTTTTTTTATTTTTTATTTTTTATTTCTACTATTATAGAAGGGTGGACCCTTAATTTTTTTTTTAATTATAGAAGAGTGGGCCCTTAATTTTTTTTTTACAAAAAATTCTACTCTACTGTATAGAAACATGAGTGGGTCCCTGGGGTAGATGACGATCCACTCATGTTTCTATATAGTAGAAATATACACTACCTGATGAAATTGCAAGGAATAAAGCACGAAGGAGATAACCAACAGAGACATACCGCATACTCTGAGTCAATTCCTCAAATGGTCACTCAACTTAAATAAATTATCTAATAAAATTATTTATCTATTTTTTATTTCTCATATGGTCATTAAAGTTAATGCATTTGCCTTACAAAATAACGAAGGCTAAAAGTCAAAGTAGTCCTTAAGTTTGAATTTTCAATTAAAATAGTCCTTATTCTTTAACATAAAACACTAACAACCTTTTAATGATACAAAATAGTACAATTTTAGTTCAACTTTAATTGTGGTATTAAAAGTAACGAAACACACAAAAAATTGTGACTAATAACTTTAGATATGAAAAAAAAAACCTTTTCATTTTATCACTACTAAAAAAAGAATATGAAATAGCATATGTACTCTATTTGTTTGGAAACTAAGGAGTTCAACAATAAAATAATATTTTCTATTCATTCATTTTATGAGTAATCTTTATTTTGGCAAAATAACTTAAATTAGTTGTTAGTTTCTTCTACGATAGAAATTATTGCCAGGACATTTAACTAATAAGGAAGACGATGAATTCCTTCAAACAAAAAAACTAGGTCCTAATAGGGAAAAAATTCATGTATAAAGATTAATCATAAAGGATTTTTGTAAAGAAAAAAACATAGATGCATATTGAAGGACATCATCATAATAATATAAATTATTCATCATCACATAAAATAAGGAGATTCTATATCATCATTATGATTTACTAAACTTTTTTAAAGTTTTCAAATATTATTTTTGTCAATCTTGTAATATTATTTGAGTGAAAATTATTTCCCCCCTCCAACCCTGCTAAAAAAATTAAATAGCTCTCACAACTTTGAACAGTAGTTGTTCCTCCCTTTATCTCATTTAAAATTTTTAGTACCTATTTTACTCTCTACATTAACACTCGTCCTTTTACTTTTAAACATTATGATTTGTTTTTTTTTTTTAATCTGTATTATGAACTTACCTATACAACGAACACAATTTAATTTACGAAGTAAGAAAGAGTTGGAGGACAATTATTGTCCGGTGTTAAGAAATAAAGGATGTTTTAACTCAAAGTCCAAATTTAAGAGACTACTTCGGCCCTTTTTTATTTTTTATTTTAAAGTGACTTTTGGCCTTTGTTACTTTGTAAGGCAAATGTATAAACTTTAATGACCATATGAGGAACAAAGAAAAGATAAATGACTTTATTAAGTAATTTTCTTAAGTTGAGTGACCATATAAGGAATTGACTCCGCATATACTCTTGTTGGATTTAAACACGAGTCCTTATAAGCATCGAACTCTGAACTATCAAACTAAAACTTCATTCATCTATCGTATTTCCACATTACATTATTGTAATGCAACTATCGCTAGATTCTTAATATAACTTATTTCATTGTATAATTAGGTGATTACAGACATATATTTGTCCATTAGCTTTAAATTTATTCATCACACACTTGAATAATGTATCTTATTAATTACAGATCAATATATTAAATTTAGGGAAAAGGACATTAAGAGGCCACGACAACAAAAAAAGGCTCAAAAGGTCCCATTTTGAGCTTAATACAGCGAAATGGCCCTTCGACCGCGCAGCCCATTCACTACAAACAAACAAAAAATTGACCTTAAAATCGCCACAAAAGATCAAAAAATCGGCACTAAACGGTTCACTGAAAGTCGCCACAACAGATCGAAAAGTCGTCAGTCGTCACTAAAAGGTTCGTTGCAAAAAAGAACAGGAGTATTTATCCCGACTTTAGTCGCCACTAAAGATCAACAGAAAAAAATTCATATTGAGCCTTCAAAAACTGTATCACTGTTGTATAGAATATGTATCACTACAATATATGTATAGAAAATGTATAATATGTGTATAATTAGTAAGTATAAATTATATATTTATTAAACATAAATTATACATTTATTATACACAAATTATATAACAATGATATAATTTCTATACATATACTTTAGGGATACATATTCTATACGATAATGATACAGTTTCTATACGTGTGATGAATTTTCTTTATACATATACAGTAGTGATACATTATCTATACAATAATGATATAGTTTCTATACGTATAATACATTTTCTATACATATACAGTAGTGAAACATATTCTATACAAGAATGATACAATTTATATACATATGTTAGAATTAGTTGAAAAATGGCTAGAAAATGAAATTATTTTGAAAACACCTAAAAAATGACCTTTAAAATGCTTGGGCCACCGGGTGTCAATAGTTTCACCCGGATGGCCAATTGTGTCCTTATCCCTTAAATTTATCATTGTTAGTGCAAGTGTGTATAGGAGGATAATACAGAATTATTCCAGTGTTGTGGCGCTATGGCTGTGCATTGCACAATACTTGAGGAAAATCCCATTTGGCTGGTGTCACGACCCAAGCCGCCATGACTGGCACCCAACTAAATCCTAATGGGTGAACCAACATACAAGACATCTATCCATTCAAATTCGATTTTATATTAACTAAGCTAATCAGTTATTACTCATTCAAACATCAAATAAAGGAAGTATGTCATGCCATAAAATACTGAAATAAGTGCGGAAGTTCTAACTATTAAAAATCCCCAAAATTCGAAGGTCATCGTCCAGAACTCTAACCTAAAATATGTCTAAGAACTGAAGTCTAACAAATAAATAACCATAATGTCTAGAGTACGAAAAGACATCTTAGCAAGAAGATCTTCGGCAGACTAGCATGAGAAGAAGCTCACCCTAAAATCTGTCAAAGAAATATCCTCCACGCTAGATGTGAAGTCGAATAGCGGTCTCTGTATCACAATCTGCACTAAAAAAATGCAGTAAGGTAGTATCAGTACAAACACTATGTACCGGTAGGTATTATAGGCCGACTAAGATTAGTATTATGCATATTTCATAAAATCAATAGAATAAACAAGCCAGTCAACAGACACGAATATTAATAATCCAACAACAAGTCAACCAAGGATATTACTGTCACACCCCGATCTTACTAGGGTGTGATGGGCACCCGACCCCATATTCGGAGCCGAGCGAACCCGCTGACTCTTATTATACATATGAACTTATAAATCGGTTAGAAATGAATACATAGAATTTTTTTTTTCTATAAATAGAATCTGACATCATATAAGACTCGAGACACGAAACATAATAACATATCGGCTGCCAACAAGCCGCTACAACCGACAACCCAATACCCACGATTACGTTCGCAAAGTCTCTAACCTCGAACAAAGTATCATAGCATCTATACTCGACTCGGCAAAGACTCGGACAAGGGAGCCTACCAACCTCTGCCGAACACCCTCTATGCTAGATTCCGCTCATCCGGCGTACTGCGCGGATGAAACGCAAACCCCCGAAGAAGAGGGTCGATTTAGCAATGTGCCGAGTATGTAAGGCATGAAATATAATACAAACAGAATATAAGTATGAACAACAATACCATGGGATCATAGAACATGTGATGAGATAAGAGGATAACGTATACGTGAATGCCCTTTGGTCGGATACCATGCATGCTTGTTTTTCCTTTTTAGAAAAAAGAACATTTCTTTTCATAGACATAGAAAATAGAATTTATGTCATATCACATTATATCATAGCATATCATAGTGTATCATAGTATCATAGCATATCATAGTGTATCATAGTATCATAGCATATCATAGTGTACCATAGTATCATAGCATATCATAGTGTACCATAGTATCATAGCATATCATAGTGTGTCATAGTATCATAGCACCGAACAGCGTCGGCTCGCCCACATTGCGCCGAAATACTCGTTCGCCCATAAATCCAGCGTCCGGGCATCCCGCGTCCGGATGATAAGCTTTACCGACCAGTGGCAATGAAACATGGTTCCTTCCCATTTCCCATGTATCCTTCCCCCACCCCATGTACATATACATATTTCATATACATAGGTCATATAAGCATGCAGGAGAGCCCAAGAAAATCATGTATCCATCGGAGTGACGTAAGGTCGGAAACCTCCGATTATATTATGGAATAACTATGGGCGCTTGTCTCACCTTGAAGGAACGATTAATATAAGGCGAGACTATTAATGGAGAGTGATATCATGAGAAAACATAAAACAGGATCATAAGGCATCGTTTCGTATACTTGGAATTTTTTTTTAAAAAATAGACATTATTCATGAATAGAGTGGAGAATTCAAGAAATAGCTTAACGTTCTCATCTCGTCACTAGAATCATGAACTTGGAACCTTTAATCATAGAATCATCATGGTCATATACATCATGTAAACATTTCTTCCTTGACATCATTCATGTCATTGTAAAACATATTCATAGTCATATTCATGGTAGGTACATATTCTTAACATATACGTCATAGCCATTTTCTCATACCTAGCATCTTCATCGCCATCATAAGAATATCCTCGTTAGCATAGTTACAGTACTTGGCATTTGATGACAGAATAAGGATCAAAAGTTTCCATTGGATTCTACTTCAAAATAAGTCAAACGGAACACTAAGGAAAATTCGGGAACGATGGGCCCACCTCGGGTCAAATGAGGCGGCGTACCAAATTTGCGTACATTACAATTCATGACGTCACTAGTGAGGGTCTTAAGGTAATCGGGTCCTATTTGCGCAAGTTCTAGATGTTTAGGAAGTTTTTCCAACATTTCGCACCATTTCTAATTCAATTCTACTAAATGAAAAGGGAAACTTTAGGTGCGGAATCAGAATAGAAATGTCCCCGAGGCCGTGTCCAAACCTATTACATCTAAGACATGCCAAGAAAGAAAAGTGAAGCCTTACATACCTTTTTCCGCTCCTTATGCTATTCCAAATTCAGGTTGCAAATCCGCCAAAATCTACAATTTGGTCATGTTTACCAAACATTGATTAGTGCATTTAGAATTGGATTCTTAAAATGACACTTGGCTACCAAAATTTCGGCAGCACTTCCCTCTGTAAATACATCATTCCCAAAAATCATCTTGGCCAATCCTCATCAACAACAATCCGGGAATTTAACCCGGCCAAACTATCAATCATAATATCACAACCATACTAACAACTTCCAATTTCAATCCAAGATACGTTATAACAACTCAATTAATTTACTACTTCTTTCAAAACCTTCCAACTCCAATAAAAACAATAGCAACCTTATAATATATATATTCCAACATCACCACACTAATATTCAATTCAATTCAACTCAATTCACATAACATCCAAATATTACATAAAATTAATTCAACATGGCAGCCCCAAACCAGCCCATACACGGCCAACCTCCACACATACAATTTCATGAGTTTCATTCATTTTCTACACTCTACAACAACACACAAATATGCTAAATGCATTTAATTCTTCACTTCTATACAACCACCCACACACACGGCCTCAACACCCAACACCATGTTTTCATGAACTTCTTCATTTCTATGTTTCACAACATGTACAAATCATTCACAACACATGAAAAATAAGATTGAACCTTACCTCTCACTCTTGTCCTTCACTCGGCTAGCTTGTGTTTTTAAGGAAAGAATGTTTTTCTTGCCTCAACAATTACTCCATGATGTAGAGGACCTCTCAATTAGTAGGAAAGCTAGAAGAAATAATTTTTCCATGATCAAAATTGAAGAGTCAATTTTTGGCCATCCATGGCCGTTTCTCTCCCTCTTCTTTTTTTCTTCAAATTTCATGAATTTTCTAGAGATGAAATGTGATGGAAATGATGAACTTGGTCATCCATATATATATATATATAACTATAAAAATGTGCACATGACCATGCACATGCTCCATGTCTTTTTCTTCTTTTCTCTCTTTTTTTTTTTTCTTTTTCCTTTCCCTCCAAAGTTCTTCAAATTTCTAGAGATTTCTTCAAGCACAAAAGATGAATTGCATGCTACTTAGTCATCTTTTTATCACATGTATCTTACACCCATGTGGGCCATAGTCCACCTTGAATCTTTTTCCACAAGTCATGCATAAAAATTTCCAATTTCCAAATTTGCCCTTAATATTCCATGCCACTAATATTATAAGCGACTTGCGCATTCAAACGAAACCGGAAAATATAACTTCGTCCTTAACTTCCCGCCATTAGCTCGAAATATTCAAATGTGCAAAATGCGAGGTATAACAATTACAAATCAAATCACCAAGATGTCAAGAATCACAATCGCATAAGCAACAACGGAAGTAAATTTACCACGATAACCTCACTCGCTGTACACACATGCTATCTGATGTCATAGCTCAGTAGTCATGACCAGCAGGGGACCCATGGTGTCCATGTACCACTCGTTACGGATCCACTCGTCGGACCCTAGCACAAACCTCCGCTCCGGAACGACCCTCGGACGCGGGACATATTAATGTACCTCTCGTTTCTGGAACTATCCTTTGGACCACGAGCTCATAATCTAGGTTACATATGTGCCATTCTATACCTCTTACAGAACAGTATTTCTTACCTTTTAGTATCAATACTTAACTCATCATTTCATGTCACAATACCATCGAGAAGATTATATTAGCTTCTCATCACAATACATCCACCTAGATTCAATCACATAGGAATAATGGCACGAAGCCTACACAAACACTCAATTCGCATTCACATAAGAGTTTAACCACACAATAGCATGCATGAAAACTAAACATGCTTTCTCCTAAGGAAATCACAAAACATACAATCAACTAACCAAAGTCTAACTTAAGTAGACCGTAACCTACCTCAAAGTATAGCTAGAACAACACAGGTCACTCTGCTACAACCTTTCCTTTCCTTAAAGCCTTAGAATGCTCAAAGTCTAGAAATAGAAGGCTCAATGAGTCACAATTACTCAAACCACAAGCAAGAATACCCTTCCCTTACCCCATTCCAAGGGTGGATGATTTTCTAGGTGATAAACAACCTATCAAGGCCCCTAGTATGCATTAATCATCAATTTATAACAACATTCTATCAAATATTCCCATTACAAGCAGTTTTTATGGTAAAGACACCATTTTTATAGAACCCTAGGTCTCCAATCACTTAGTTTATGTCTCTAAACGTTCAATTTATGATCAAGAGCAACTAACCAATGCATTTAGATGATAACTAAGCGATAATAACCATAACCCATCAAGTTTAGAAGCTTTATTAACATTCTAGGGTTTCTATTTCAATTTCACCATTAATGACCCATGAAGAGGATTACAATAATGAAGGAGAATGGAATGATAGAATAGAAATCAAAGGAACTTACCTCTCAAAGTTATCTTGCCCTAGCTTGAAAAATTTCTCTAGGTGCTTGTTGGGAAGTGTCTTGGTGCTTTGTGAAAAGAGAAAATAAAACTGAGTATATAAAATTCGGGCTACTGTTTTACGTCGACCGCTACAACGGTCATCACGCCGTTGTAGTGGTACCGCTAGAGCGGTCATCACGCCGCTGCAGTGGTACTGCTATAGCGGTCAAGTGACTACTATAGCGACCCCCCAAGAATCCACTGTGACCGCTATGGCGGTCCATCCACCGCTATAGCGGTGCTGCCATAGTGGTACACTGCCCGCTACAGTGGCCACCAAGGAAAATAGATGGCCGCTGGCAGCGGTCCAAGTATCGCCATAGCGGTACCGCCGTAGCGGTACTCCTACTGCCACAACAGTACGTTTTGGGCAGTGAGCTCCGCTTTTGTCCAGTTTTTCCCCCTATCACCCCACATTTCATCCGAGGCCTCAGAAACACAAAACAAACATACCCATATACAAAAGACGTCCTACGAATCCACCCGTGGCCTCAAAATTCCCAACGGAGCCCTAATTTCCCATAATGGCCGGAAAGGTCATTACAGCTGGTGATATGGTTGTGCAGATTTTTCTTGTGTGACACATGTGCGGTGCACGGGGTATTCCTGAGCCCTGATTTTCACAGAATATATATAAAAGGACCTGGAGAGAGAGAAACTCATATATTCCTACAATTTTAGAGAGCCTTAGAGAGGAAAAACGACTAAGGGTAATTTCACCAATCCAACCAAGGTAAAATTTCTATCATAGACTCAAGTTAAAAACATTGGATTAACATCATTTAACGCCTATCAAAGTTAAAATTCTAGGTTTTCTCCCAAAATTAAAAGAGGTTTCAAGGCCCAAAACTAGGGTTTGTAGAGACATTTCCAAGATGAGTCTTGTTAATTCCTACTATTAAAAGTAGCAAATTCATGCGTATAGCGATGTTTAGATTGTAAAATGGATGGAGTCTGTGGGTGAAAACAATATGAAGCCATTAATGAACAAACAAAACTCAATTGTTGGGTTGAATAAGTAGTTGGATGATTAAAATTTTTAACTATTTAATTGTAGATTTTGAAGGGTTGAATACGCAATTTCGTTGATTAAGGACCATGACAGTTGATTTGAGGTAAGTTGATATTACTTTCCTAAGTCAAGGTTCAGATTAGAATGTGCCTACTAGATGCCTGACATATTTCTTGAGTACAAATTAAAATTCAAACCTACATATTTGAAAATTTTAGTGACCATATGAATTCCAATGCTTAAACCATTAACTTACATGTTTAGAATAACTGCGTGAAGCACAATTTCATGTGCATATGCTTACTCAGTTTGATCAGAATGTTCGAAAGTGATTGAATAGCACGATTTGATTTGGTTACTTGTTTGAATAATACGAAAACATTCAGAAAAGGAAGAAGTAGTAAACCTCATCGAGTGTGAGTGACACCATAGTTGTCACGTCCCGAACCATGGCTTGGGCATAACATGGCACTCGGTGCCTTGCTGCATGTGACCGAGCGAATCACATGGCTTGCTGAATAAACATGGGGCATGTACTGATGCAGAATATAATATAAATATGCGTGATGAGAGTAAAGCATGAGATTAAATAATCATAAGTCTGAAAATATATTATATCATGAATGCGGAAATAAAATATAGAGGTATAGCCAATAACCCTGACCCAACTGAATATCTGACATGACATAACTGACTAATCTGGTCTATGAGACCTCTGACATGAGTCTGACTACTAAACTGTTTACCAGGACAAGGCCCCCGGCATACCTTAACTGCATAACTAACATGAAAGTAAAATAAAGATAACACCCCGAATAGAATGGGGCTCACCAATAGCTGATACGAGCAAAGTCCTAACGAGCTGATCCGTCATCCTATAAATCTGCATCGTGAAATGCAGGCCCCCAGGCAATAAAAGGGGACGTCAGTACACTTGAATTGTAGTGGTATGTAAAGCAACTGAATGAAATAACAAATCATGACACATGAAATAAAATAGTCAGAATCGAAATCGAATGAAATTTTTTTAAGTGGGGTGCTCGAGGATTGAGCAACCCAAATTAATAACATGGATACATGAAGAAATCTGAAATTGAAACTGTAAGCTGGACATGAGCATGAGATATATATATAATCTGTGGGAGAGCATTAGTATAATCGAGAACATGGAGTCACAATGCAAAGCGCGAAGTCTGGTACCTGGCCCGACCAGCAGAGCAATCCCATACCTTGCCAGGGTATGAGACATAAGCATGACGTGAAAATGGATCCAATTCAACTATCTGAAGGTGTCGTCTTAATCTGGGCGGATTGACCCTTACCCCACACTGGCACACGTAGTTTTAGGCTATGTGAGCCTTCTCGGTACATTTAAGCTACTCCTAAAAACATGGACATAAACATGGTTATAGTTGGCTTAACAGCCCATGGTTTTCATGATATGACTTGTAACATGGTTCATAAACATGGCTTAGATACTTGATTCATAAACATGGCTTGTTTACATGGTTCGTGAGCATAATATAGTATAGACATAAGTATATAGTATAACTTACAAGAAAACATGGATTTCATATAGACTTTCATGAAAATAAGCATTATAGTTCATATCTTGCATCTAAGAACCCATGGAATGTAAAGTATGGGTTTTCATGGATTACGAACAGATTTTCAATAACCAGAACATAATATTAAGAACACAATAATGAATTAATAATACAAACATGGTATTTCATGGTACATGTACTTAGGGTTATCATGAAGGTGTCTAGAACCCTAGTTTTTTTATGAACTTTCGTATAATCATGGAAGAATGTGGCGTGGGGAAGAAAAATAATGTTCCCACACACAGATAGAAGCCCTACATACCTGTGGTGCTCCAAAACTTATATAAAAGTCTGAACTTTAAGAAGAAGTCCAAAAGCCTTAGTCTTGAATCCTTGTGATGGGTTTTCTTGAAAACCCTGTTAGGAACAATGAATTTCTATTTAGTAATCATGGATATATGCTAGAATTCACTTGGAATGCTTAGAATATACTTACCTTGGTGTATCTTGATGGTGGGAGAAAAAGACTTTGTGTAACGACCCACTAGGTCGTTAGAAGCGTTTTGACCATTTTACCCCTGGCAGTTCATTTTCGAGACTAGGAGCGAGTCTAGTGAGAACTTAAAGATTTAGAATTTCAAAGCAAAGGCTTGCGATAGTATTTTGCGCACTTGTTTGAAAGCTTGTTTTATTTCCGTTGGGGGTTGACTTAGTGAATAGAACTCCGTTGGGGTTTCCGAGGCCACGGGTGAGCCCGTAGAGATTTTTTACTTATGTGTGCATGTCTAGTTTGTATGTGTAGGGCCTCGAATTGATGTCAGAATTTTGGGTGGAAACTTAGTGAAAAATAAGAGTTTACGATTCGATGCGACCGCTGCAACGGACGGGGTCCGCTACAGCTTGTCCGCCACATCGGGGCGCCAGTCGCCACCTCGAGGATTTGGGGTTAATGAGGTCTGCTATAGCGATGGGTCAAATTGCTACAACCAGCATAGTGACCACTGCAGCGGTCGACGGGAGGCAAAAACCCACTCTTATATTGACAATTTCGAGTCATTGGTCCCATAACTCCAAAAACAGTTTCCAAGAGAGAAAAAGCTGAATATTCTATAGCTTTGGTGGATTCTCCTTGAGGGTCAGTCTTAACCATTACTTGTTCCTTTACCTTCATTCTTTAAGTTTCTGTGGTTAGTTTTAAGATCCATTAATGGTGGGTGAAAGCTCTAGAACCCTAAATTCATGAAACCCTTATTTGAAACTATGGAATATGATTTATATTATTGTTTATATCATCTAGAAGTGTAGGTTATCACCTTCTAGGATGGGAATTTTGTAATTATTGTGAAAATTATATATTGAGACTTAGGGTTTCACCCAAATTGGGGGTTTTGCCTAAAATATGATTTGAAGGGCCTAAAGTGACTCGAAACCTTTAAATTGGAAGATTATGATTGTTGGGATTGAGAATGTGATAAATTTACCATTAAGTGATGGTTCACCCAATTGAAAGGGGTAGAAGTAATTGAGTCTTCTTCCACAATTGTTGTTTTGTTTGATTTATTTGATTAGATAGTCTGTGGCTTACTTAGCATTATGATCTATCGTTATTTACTGGACTACCATCGTTTTGAGGTATTTAAAAAATAGAAGGCTCGTGTGGAGCAGTTCGTGGCTCCTGTTTTGCATTCAAGTAAGTTACGGCTTACTTTAGTTAGACTTTGATTAGCAAAACGTAGATATTGTATAGAATTGACTGGAGAAAGCATGATTAGGTCTTTGGACACGGTGTTTGGTTGGATTATTATCTAGGTTGGTATGATTTCTGATTATGTCGGCTTATCGCCATTACTTTATGTACTGAAACCGGAGGTGTATTTGCTGTGATATGAGGAGAAAAGAGTCAATATATACTCTTCTTGTTGTGTAGATGGTTACATATCCTTGCTGTTGTTGAGTGATTTATCTGAGTCCTGTTATGACTTGTGGCATGATGCCTTGTATTCATTAACCTTGATATTATTAGCTGATCATGTTCAATATTGACCGTTGAATTGGAAATACGTTGAGATTTAAATTGTGATCAGATAATGAGATTAGGCTTGAATTGGATTGGTACTTGTGATAAGGCACGAATGAGATCTTGATTATGAATTGCTTATGGTAATGAAGTTATGGAAGATTTAATACAACTTATGGTGGTTATGATCTTCATAGCATATTCCTTTACACTTATTGCACTGATTCCTCATTCCTGCATTCATACATTCATACATGAAAGGAAATGGAACACTTTGATGACACAAGACATAGTTATAAGGTGTGCTTGCGATACTTGGAAGGAAGAGGTGACATAGACTCTTTATGTTGACTGAGATGGTTTGTATTATTCATTCCATAGTTGAGCGGATTTATCTAAGTCCTGGTATGGCTTATGGCATTGTGACCTGCATTTTTATTGGCATTTGATTTCATTGATTGATCATGCTTACTTTTGAGCTGGTGTTTCATCTCGGGGTTCTAGACTTGAACCGTATTTGAATACTTATTCTTGCATACAGTATATGTTTAAAAGGCACATCTGACAGGGGGTGAGGATGTGGCCTATCTTGATATATATATATATATATATATATATATATATATATATATAGCATATTTGATACGGGGTGAGGATGTGGCCTAGTTATGGGCTCGTGATCCGAGGTTAGTTCCGGAGCAAGTGGTACATGGATACCATGGGTCCCCTGCAGGTCATGACTATTGGGCAAACAATACCATTAGCATGTGTGTACAGGTTTGAGGTATTTGGCCAGTGTATTTTATTGCACATCATTACATATTATCATGCATCAATCATACGACTCTTTATTTCTGATTTGGTATGGTCGGTTCGTATTATTGTGGTGGCATGGATCGGATTATGGACTGGGTTAGATGGATGGGTAGTGACTTTGCCTAGGTCAGAACTTGGGTTGTGATTATTGATGATTGAGATTCTTGTGATAAGGCAGACTTGTGGTTTAGAAGCTTTATCTTAGGTGGTGATTCGGTTATGGGATATTCTGTGACTTGATTTGAGTATTATGTGTTTACCAGCTTGTTGATTTTGTGCTTATATGCGTAAACTAATCTTAGTCGGCCTATGATACTTACTCAGTACTTGTTGTTTGCACTGATGCTACTCTTGCTGTACTCTTTTTTTGAGTATAGAGTTTGTTATTAGTTCCAGCTCCTATCATCGAAAATGATCCGAGTCTACTTGACAGAGATTCCAGGGTGAGCTTTGGCTAGATCCGCAACCCGGAGACTCTTTTTTTTTTTGTATATAATTGTCTATTTTGTATTGTTAAGACAATATTGTTATACTTGAGATTTTTATTTCATATCAGACTTGTATCTCGAAATAATGACTCTTGTACTAGTCCAGACCAGACTTTGGGGTTGTTATTACTTCCACATTTATTATCTATATGATTCGAATTTGTTAGCTAAGTTATTGCCAATTTCCGCATAATTCTTATAAATGATTAAAATGATTTGGGAATGATTTGCGTACATAGGGGGACAGTGTAGGTATCATCACGATTCACGAATTGTGGGTCGTGACAAGTTGGTGTCAGAGCCCTAGGTTACTGATCGTACAAGTACAAGAGCATATCTAGTAGAGTCTTGCGGATCGGTACGATGAGCTCCGTACTTGTTGACACCTAATTTTGACCTCTCGCAATTTATTTCAATCACTCAGAGTCCCCGGATAATAAATAAATGAGCTGAGCAATTTTGAAAGCTTTAAATGATTTTTATAAATTGTCCGGGTCAATATTTCATTCCCTTAAATTAATAAAAGAGATTTTCTTGCATGACAAATTTATTTAGAAATTAATGAGTATTTTCATTTATGAGATTTTGTTAAATTTAATGTAAAAAAAAAAAAAAAAGAGAGAAGAAGGGTTTTATTTATTTGATTATTTAAAATTGTCAAGAAGTCAAAATTTTGCAAATACTTCATTCTATTTTTTAATTTTTAAAAGTTTGAGTAATTTAAATAATTTAAGTAGTTAATCATTTATCCCTCTGAGCTTCTGATTTTTATATAGTTTGCAGGATTTGTTAAAAATATGCATAATTGCCCATAAATGTTTTAATTAGGCAATTAATTAATTAAGTGATAATTATTGCAAAAATTGATCCTTTTTATAAATATATTTTTTGCGTTGGCCATAATTAAATTAATCAGTTCATGATTTAAAGAAATTAGAGTTATTTTGCAAAATCAGCCTGTTAATATTTTATTTGAAATAATCGGTTTAATTTAATTTCAAAAATTGCTAATTAGGCCAAAAAGGCCATAATTGAAATAGTCATGCCTGGTTAATTAAGACCATTTTAGGCCCATTAACAATTTGGCCGACTTTTTAAATTAGTTTAATAAAATAATTACGGCTTAATGTTTCCTATAATTAAAACTTCTTCAAGTTTAATATTTTTTCTAATTATTTGTTTTTTATGTACTAGATATACATATGTATATATATATATATATATATATATATATATATATATATATATATATATATATATACACACTTGGTGTAAACATATACACTTAGGCCCTTTTAATTAATATTCATCATTTTGGACCGAGTCCAGCCCAATACCAGGCTGAGACCCGGCCTAATTCGTTTAATGAATAAGAATTAACCCCCACCCTTATTTCATTTTTATTTCCTTTTTAAATTAACCCCACCCCCTACCCGGTTCTCTCTCTTCCCTTTCTCGTGTAAGCCCTAGCAGGCGCCTTTGATTTCCCTCGCCTTTCTCTACCAAAAATGGCATATTTACAGAGATTTGTTGACATACACAGCTATTACATGCTTATTGGGGTGAAAATATTAAAAGTATCTTCTCGATTTCGTATTCTTTTACACAATTATGGTAATGAGTCCGTCCTTATTCTACTTATTTTTTCAGATTTCTTAGTCAAAATCGTGTTTCTCTTTTGCTTTTAAGTTATATTGTTTGTTATTTTTCGCATTTTTACTATTGGTGCGTGGTTGTTGGGTCAGATCGACCCAAGAAGGTCAGATCTGACCGCATGTTTGGCTACGCCTTAGATCTGGGCTGTTGGATTGTTGTTTATGCGAGTTTTGATTGTGGAAAAGGATTTATCCCACATCGTTGCTGTTAAGTTTTAGTTGAACTTTTGGGTTTCTACAAATAAAACCTCAACCCTCTTACAAAAAAGGGAGTTTTTATTAAGGTCGGGGAAAAAAAAAAGAGTAGAGAGGAAATAAATAATTTGAAGGAAAAAGAAGTTGGAAATTTTTTAGATCTTTTCAAAAAGCTTCTTAGTAAAAGTTTTTTTTTTTTTTTTTTAAAACCCTTGGTTGAAACAGTTGGGGTTTTCTCATTCAAAATATTTTTACTTCATTTATTTTTTGTGTGTGGCTGAGTTGTTGAGGTTTGGAAGCACAAAAGCTCCCAAATTCATTCTTTTCTTGGTTGCACGCACAAAAGGTAATTCCTTATTCATTTTATTTTGTTATTTATAGTTTTGCCTAGTCTAAGTGTATTTATATTATTCAAGTTGGTTTGTTTGTGATTGATACATGTTAATGGTGTTTCCTACTGCTAAGGGGTTGTCTTATTTAGTTCTGTGCTTAGCTTATGGACTTGTTTCAGGTGAATATAGTAGAATTAATGTGAATGCTTGTGTTGGAACTCATTTAGGAATTAGGCTGCTTGAACCCCCTATTGGTTTGTTTGTTCATGTGATTCTAGTGTTCCTATGTTTGCTGTAAAGGATGTGGTTGAAGTACTTTAAAAGTTTCATGTTTTTCCCCTTTCTTCCTTCGTTCCTTATTAAAGTCACATTAGTTTGTTAATTATAATCTTAAGTAGGATCAATGTTGTGAAGTCTAATCCTAGGTGTTGTTTAAAGGGAATAAGGCAGTTTATGTGTTGGTTTGGATGAATATGAATGGACTTCCTGCAATGTGTCCTTGTGCTTCTAATTTTAAATCACATATTCTTACTAATTAGTCATGAACTACTCTCTCTTATGAAACAAAGTCTCTTATCAGGATCTTCTTAACTACGTATGTTTTGGTTTAACAAATTGGTTTGGATACAGTTCCTGGTGTGTTCTCTTCTTTTAAAATGAATAAATACTTAAATATAAGATGAATCTGCTTGCTGATTCCTAGAAGATGTAATAGTGGATTATTTTATTTTTCCTTTTGTTCCCTCTTAAATAATCTTGCTCACATGGAATAGAGTTAAGACAAGATAAATTAATGGCTTGTTTATTTTGTCAATTAATTTTAAGGTTAAAAGGGAATCAAGTTCAGCTTGAAATTGTGGGATGGCTGGCTGTTAATGGCAAGGTTTGTGATCATGTCCTCACCTAATGTAGGTCAGTTGGTGTGTAGTTGTCTATGACTTGTGGCAAATGTTTGCTAATTGTCCATGACTTATAGCAAATCCTAGAACCATTATGATCAAGGTATTTGAGTGTGAATTCTGTTTCCCCTTTGGTTTGATCAAGGCTTGGCTTCTTGTCTGAACTTTTTGCCTAAACATATGGTGTTCATAACTTTCTTTGTGTAGACCATGTCATAAGTCCTTCACCTGGAAGTGATCTATTCCTAAATTTTCAGAGTCTAGTAAAAGAGAAAATGAAAGGAAATGATTAACTTTAGAAATGTAGGACTAAGTTCCCATTTGAAGATTAATTATAGTTAATCTAATTAGTAACTAACTAACAAGATGGCTGTCAAACCTATAACTTAGATAGTGATTATGTTGGAATTAAAAGGTATAATAATGGAAGGAGATAGTTGTTTAGGAGGGAAGTCTGTCTTGCTATCTTTGATCTCTTGTTGTCAGTCCTATCCTCATTAGTTGTTTTATCCAAATGATGAAGTAAATTTTCCATGAGAGTGGACTGATTTGCCATATTTCTTGCATCTGTGTTGCACCTCATTCATGTATAGGTTTTAATTTGGTAAAAGGATCCTAAGTGTCAAAATTTAACAAGTTTGAAATATTAAAAGAAGAGTGAAATGAGGAAATTTGGTTTTCATTTGTCCAGTCTTAAACAGTTTGGGGACTGAGGCTTTTGTTTTGAGATATTGAATTCTATTCTCTTTTCTGTGTGCATAAGTGAATGATATGGTGATGATAATTTATGGTCCTGGACTGTCTAGGCAAAAGATGAAAACAAATAGGAAAGACCCGATAATTCTAGTCTAAGTTAAAGAATAGGATAAAAGGATAGGAAAAGAGGGAAAACAATGAGTTGAAAACTTAAGAGAAAATTTGGTTTTGATTTGAAAACTGTCCAGTCTTCTTTTGGTATATGCTAAAGGGGTAACAAAAGGGATCATAAGTGTAGCTATTGGGGTTGGAAACCACTTGGCTAGATGGGGAAGGTCTTTTAAAGACATCTTAGGAGAGAATTGAGAAAGGGTCAAGCATTAGTATCTTTCTTCCCAAATAAGAGATTGTCATGGCATTTTTCATAGTCTATGGGGTGCAACTTCCTACCTTTACACATTTGGTGTTTTCTTGCCATTTTGTTAAGTTCATTGGATTCTAAAAAATGAAATTACTTGTGCATTTACTAGTTGTTCACTAGGATTGATAGCCTGGCTTTGCTGTATTTGTTTTGATGTGTCTTAAGGAAAGTGGTTAGACTAGTTTAGATGATGAATGATGATTTGAAAAAATGTAATAAAACTGGAAAGAGGAAAATATTTTTCAAAAGAGAATACTATTTATTTGAAAACAAGGCAAAGAGTTTTATGAAGATGATATGATAATATGTAACAGGTTCTTTAACAGTTGGTTCAGTTAGGCTCAGAGTTAGATCTTCATGTAAATTCTCTGTGCATTTGATGTGGTTCCAACTAATGTGTGAAAAATGGTCTGTCTTCTCCGTTATTTTAAGTAACAGTAGGACCTTTAAAATATGAAAATTAGTAGCTTACATCAATTTAAGGCAGTAATGCAGTGTCTTAGGGGTATATTTGACCCTTTCTTTGTGATACTTTGGACAACAAGTCATGTTTTCTTTCCATTTTTTTGAGATGTGTTCTGAGTTCGTTAGTCTAAAAATATCTAAGCAGATAAAGCACTTAATTTGGTCATGTTGGATAGATGTATTCTCCCCTTGTGCAGCATTAAAAACAGCTAAGAATATGTTGTGCTTGTCCAATTTTGAAGAGATGAAAACTAAGAGTAGGCCAGTCTAAATCATGTGTCTCCTTTTAAACTCAGCTTGGCTTTTTCTGCAATAGAATAGAATCAGGAGCAAAGGTCTGAAAAATTCCAAACTCAGAACTCAAAAAAATGTGAAACTTCTGTGCCTTCATGGGACTTTGGCTTTTCTACTTGCTTAAGTTATGTGTGAAGGTGTAACTGCTGTACCTAAGGTTGTATTATTCTACATGGAACCATTAGGATTTGAAAGTCTCTTGGCAGTTTTCTCACAATTGATCTTGGCTTGGTTTTCATTTTCTACTTGTGTCTCAAACTGGATTCTGCTGAGAAGTAATATGGCACCATGTTAGTCGATTGCTGTTTCAACAAAAGAGTTTTGATTTTTAGCTATTGGGATTTGTCATATCATACCTGTTAGGATTACAGTTTGATTCCTTCTATTTATTCTCTGTATTCTCTAGGAGGATCATCTAGACTTTGGAACATAATTTCTAAAAAAGTGGCTAGAACCTTTACTTGAATTGTCCATAAAATGTCTAGGCTCATTTGACGATTATACTTAGATAGTTTTACATGCACTTTATGAAGGCCAAATTGGTTGTGATTGTACCATGTTTAGACGCTGGTTTTCGTTATCCTTGTGTGTCTTTATATTTTACCACATCTACTTGATTGAATACTGTCAAGAATTGTATTGATCCTATGTGAATTTAGTGTTGTGATTATTTGGTTTAAGTTTAGTCTAGGCCATACTGTGCCCATACAAATTGTTTTCTTTTTCATGTTCAAGTCAATTCATCTCTTCTCTCCTTGTCTTTATCTGTTCTCGTTGACTTATAATTTTTCTATGTACATGTATATTGGACCTATCCTATCTATTCTAAGCCATGTGTGTATATATGTGGATCTATGTCTTCCATGGTTATTGTTGGTTGAGATGGCAGTTTAGGTGAAATGAGGGTCTAGTTTGAGCCTTCCCCTGGTGACCAGCCATGCCGGAGGTTCATGAAACCTCTTGGAACTTGTGCGGCATCAGGAATAAGAGGGGTGATGACTTGGCCCTCCCACCACCTAGGTTTGGGGTTTGAGTTTAAGGACATGGAAAACACATATGCACATCATATGAGCTTATGAATAAATATGATAAGTTGCTTGTACATGTGCATATTTATGTTGTAGAATAGGACTTGTAAACAATAGTGCATTGTGTATATTGTGTGTGTATATCATGTGTACGATAAGAGCAGTAAAATATAAACTAACCGGGGTCTTTTGTTTTTCCCCTCTCTACTGCATGACCACTTGGGCATGGTCCGTATACCTATTGGGTCAAAAGCCCAATAGGGAAATTCTTTCAAGTCTGTCGAGTCTAAAAGAAACGAAAAGAAAGCTAATCTATTGAAGGCCCAGTCATGGGTAAAAATGACATGAAGGCCCAACCATGGGTGAAAATGGTTAGGGTTTTGTACACCCCAATTTACTTTTCTTTATTATATTTTCTCTATTTGCTTAAATTGCTGCCTTGTAGTGTATTCATTATTTGTAAAACCCGCAAACAGTATCGGTACCATTATATTGTGAATTAGGCATTTTAGGCAAAACGGTGCATATGCCGTTTAGATTGACTTTAGCACCTAAACATTCTTTTGAAAAACTGGGAAAAATGTGTATTGATTTTGAAGGCTTAAAATGGAAAGCAACTGTTTTTCTGGTCTTAATAAATAATTAAAAAAGGTTTTCGGAAAAGGAAAAAGGTATAACGTATGATATAAAATTAAGAGGATGAATAGATTAGGCAAAATGCTTCTTTCTTAAAAACTATTGAAAGCATCTCTTTTTCTGGTTTTTTGAGTTGGTAAAAATTTGATGTTTCGGGCAATAGCCGACTTGTCTTTATTGAAATCTTTTTGGGCTACAGTCCATTCGGTTTGGTATTTTGAAAAAAAATGATGTAGTTCTCTTTTTGGGCTAAACTTCCGTTTGGTTTTTACATAAATCCGTGGTCAAATAAATGTGGCTAAGGCCTATATTTTAAAATGGCTAGAAATAAGGCATATTTGGGCCAGAGCCCACGCAACTTTTTTTTTTTTTAAAGAAAAATCTAATAAAATTGCTTCTTTGGGTTAAAACTCACTTGGCCTTCTCTGAATAATAAAATCATGGTCAATGTTTTCTGGGCTAAGGCCCATAATTTCAACAAATAAAGAAAAGCATTTTTCCTAAAACAGAATTAATTTTAAAATAAAGATCTTATCTTTTAAAATAAAATTGGGACTTTTCTATAAAGAATAGATATATACATCAAGTACGTTTTAAGGGAACATATACAAGATTTTAGACCATAAGTATAATTCATTTTCTCCTAAAAGATCGACTGAGCAAAATATAAAGAGTTCTTTTCTTAAAAATCAAAACTGTCCAATTTATGCTTATAATTACAAAAATTTAGGTAAGGATATTCTGAAAATGTATTAAACGGATTAACCAGGTCCACGTGAGAGTAAAGCATGAATAGAACTTGTTCACCCAAAACATAAAAATAAATAAACTTTCTATCTTTTCCTATAGAAAAACTACTATCCTTATATATAAAAGGAACTAATTATACCCGGATATCATAAATCCGAATCTAAATATCCTATATATAAAGGGAATATATTCAATTCTTTTCAAAAAATGATATGTAACATGATAGTCTTTTTGCGGAAAATAAACACTAAATAAACAGTTTATGCAAATACTCACACATTGAAATTCGAAGGTCAACCGTATAGTATGGATCCTTAATACTAGGGTGCCTAACACCTTCCCTAAGGGATCACCAGAACCCTTACCTAGAACTTTGGATTAAGAAGCATTCTGGTCTTCCTAATTTCCTAAAAATTAGGTGGCGACTCTTTTAAAATAAAGTCTGAAAGAGTACCAACGATTTCGAAGTAGCTTTTTCCGAGCGCTAACCTCGCCCGCCAAAATACGAACCGTTACAGTACTTATCTGTGAAAGGCTATAGGACATTTAGAGAACTTTCAATTCTTTCATTCTTTCGTGCTGCTTCATTCCAATTGGTATCTAGTAAATTCCAATTGTTACCTGAATTTCCTTGTATTATTTTACCCCGAATGGTGGAACTTCATTTTCTAAACTTTTATGCGAACGGTTTGTATGTGACGTGTTATGGTAGGGTACGAGATGTGTCGTCTTGATTTGGATGCATGACCCAGTTCAGTTCCCAATTATGAATTGAAGTTTCAGTTGTGTGGGTTGTGATTTAGACCCGGTTATTTTGCCATATTCTTGGAAAGATGGGAGTGATAATGCAGAGGACCGCGTAATCCCTGCGTTTTTAGTGATTAGTTATTCGGAAGTCACGGAAGTGCTTTTATGATTTAACAAGTATGATTTGTTAGAGATAGGATTGGTGCTGGGAATAAGTTTCAATTTCGTCAGGGTATTATGATGAGTAAAGTGGAATGAATGTAAGG
>NC_081350.1:14472870-14477931 GCF_029784015.1 Lycium ferocissimum
ATTTGCTCGTTCGGCTCTTGGTGAGCCCCATCTCTTCGGGGTTTAGCCGTTTTCTTTTTTTACTAGTCAGGCTTTTAAAAAAGGGGCCGGGGGGGCCCGTCCGGGCGACTTTTTCCCGGGCCCAAATTCACGATTAGAGGTTTCATAGACTAGTCGGTTAGTTATATTGAACATCATGAGTGTTTAGCCATCTTTGGCTCAACTCAAATTATTTCCGCATTTATGATTTAAACAAGTATTTCATTAAATTATTATGACATCTCATGTTTTATAAAAGCTCATCACGTTCATGCTTATACTTCCGCTCATGTATGCCTCATGATGATTCGCAAGCCATGTGGTTCGCTCGGTCACATGCAACATGGCACCGAGTGCCGTGTTTCGCCCAGGCCATGGTTCGGGGCGTGACAACTTTGTTGACACAAGACTTAGTTATGAAGTGTGCTTACGATACTTGGAAGAAAGAGGTTACATAGACTCTTTATGTTGACTGAGATGGTTTGTATGATTCATTCCATAGTTGAGTGGATTTATCTAAGTTCTGGTATGGCTTATGGCATTGTGACCTGCATTTTTATTGGCATTTTATTTCATTGATACTTCACTTTATTTTTACCTCGCACAAATAGAAAGAAAAGTAGTTAGTCAAAATGATACGCCACCCCATAGGGTGACATTTAGGAACATAAATAATAATATCCCTTGGACTCGTATCCAACTTTGAGAGCTTTGATTACGGAGGCTCAGACTCATGTTACTTTTTAATCTAGGGAAAAGGACTCCGGAACATGTCGTGGCTGCGAACTAGTGACTCGTCAATCGTTCTAGTCGCCTTGCCAAACAAGTGTTGGATACTATTTTATTACTATACTATGAGATCATCATTGCCTAAACCGAGGGGTAACCTTTCCGGACAAGGCACGACCTCAAATTAAATTTTCTCATTGGCCCAATTATAGTATCGTGTTCAAATCGGTAGGGTTTTTGTTTATTTTTATCAAGAATAGCAATCTGCTCATTTCGAAAATGCCAGTTTTGCTCACTTTATGCGCTATTTGTTTCAATATGGCATCCTTTGTTTAGCGACAGATAGTTTCCATCAAGTGTAGCATCTGTTCCTCGAGTGCAGTCACTGTTTTGGCAAAAATTCAATAGTGATTTGTTTCAATATGCGGCAGCTTGGAAAGCAACATTCAACAACATTTTTAGACTTCAAAAATACACAGCTAGTTTGCCAAAGATAGCGGCTGATTTCCTCAAGTGGTTTAACCAAAATGCAACAGTTGTTTTCATAAACTAGGAGCAAAATTTTGCTCAAAGAGTGCAGCAATTTAGAGTGTGACATCAACTCAAACAAATAACACAACAACTCATAAAATATAGCAGCCTAGAAAGCAGCAGCTTATCCAGAAATGCAGCCACAATTTTTAATCAATGTAGCAATCGACAAGTCATGGTAGCACACTTAGCAAGTACAACAGACCTTTTTGACAAGCAGCGACGGGGGCGACGAGAGTTGCGAATCACCTTTGAACCAACGCGACAACTAACTCGTACTCAAAAAATTATTTAACTCGTTTCGATGATTGAAGAACTCAGCTCACAAGAGAAATCTTCTTATTTAAAGCCAAGCAATTGAAAAGTTCAGAACTTGGGGTGTAAAAAAAACTCAGTTGGAGGTGTATTGACCTTATCCAAGTAATGGGAAATGGGGTTCTATTTATAGATCCCCAAAAACCTAGGTTTGGGTTTGACACCGATGTGGGACAATGCAAAATTTTGAAATCGTTTGATTTTATTAAAGAGGATTTTAAATCCGAATCTTTTAGGAAAGGAAGACCGAATTCCAAAAATGAAAATGAAAAAAGAAGGAAAAGCAAGATGTTACAGTTTGTTTGCAGAGAAAGAGACAAATTGCCTTAAAAATCTTGCTAAAAATGGTGAATCAAAGGCTGCACAGGCTTAAAGCATTTGAAATCTAATCCTAATTTGGCATATTGCCTGCTGGGTTTACGTTGGGGGTTGATTTGGAATGCTAGGGTTTGTTTGGTTCTTGTGTTTGTTTTTTTTGTTTTTGTTTTTGCTGAAGATGAAAAACGAAAATGTGGAAGGTTTTTTTCTTTTTTTTTTCTTTTTTGGGATTTAATGGAGCTGGGCCGGGTTGAATACTTGGGCTGGAAAATGTGATCTGTTGAGGGGGTTGATTTGTGGCCAAAATTGAGCTTTAAAACATAGCCCTTCTTGTACTTCAAAGGTTAATAAAATAGCCAAATAAATAAGAGACTGAGATGAATTAATTATTTAATTAACTAATTAAGCTTCTTGACTTGACAAAGTAAAATAACTATTTGCAAAATTGATTAATCATGGTAATTAAGTTATAAATGAGTTTTAGTTGACAATTAGAAACATGTACTAAATTAAACACTTGTTTTTGTCATAAATTACTTTTCAACTCAATAAAAATAGACATATTTAATATTTATGATACATGTAACATATATTAGGATATTTTGCCGATGAAATGGAGAAATATCACCAGAAGTTATTTTAGAAATTATTTTTTACTCGGTTTGAAATTCAAGAAGCTCGACTAGTTAATTTAAAAATATCACCAGAAGTTATTTTAGAAATTATTTTTTACTCGGTTTGAAATTCAAGAAGCTCGACTAGTTAATTTAAAATTTTGGAGGGCAAAAATTGGGTGTCAACAACTGCCACTTCACTATTTGGGGATAGCGGACCCATCCTTGGGCAACGAAATTTGGCAAACTCGATTTTTGTCCAACCAACTCAACTCATTTTTTAAGTGAAAACTGTATTAGATTTTTAAAATTATGGCTGGATCCTGGTCTCTGGGTTTCCTACATATCTCAGGCTGAATGAGAATTCAAGCCACTTGTAATTCGACTCAAATTTATCAGACTCGAACTTGGGACTTGATTAGGGGAAGTTTGGATTACGACCAAGCTCTGTTATGGAGTTCTCCTACATATCCCTGTCCCTGAGAATCAGGCCGTATGTCATTCGACTCGATCGGTAGAAAAAGGCATTCCTTATGCGGAAGTCGCCTTTGGTTCGAGATAGATGACTTCAAAACTTTTTGAATACATAATAGAGGCTTGCGACTTCTTAGCTATGGATGTGGCATGCTTCACTCTCATAGTTAAGTCTTTGCATGAACATAATTTCACGTACCTTAAGTATGTTGTCATCTATATTTGCAAAGAAAATCGGTGATGCCCCAGTGTAGGTATGGAGGTTACACTGAATACGAAACTCAAAGGTAACGAGTCTTGTGCTTTTGGTTGAGTGGTTTTGACACGGTTGCCTATATGCCTTCTACTAGGGTGTAGTTTGATGTTGGTGAAAGGTGTCCATCAAATCTCGCCCGCAGAGTCAGCCCCTCTCTTCTGTAATGTGCCCCAGTTTGCTCCCGAGAAAAAAATTTCACATTGCCCGCACTTGAAGTCCGGATCTCGTTTTCGATTATTTCTCGGCTTGCCGATGGCTTTGTACCGTTTCCGCTGTTGACGGCGTTTCTTTATATCCCTTGTGGTGTGAGCACGATTCTTTGATGAACAACTTTTTTGGCTGTTGCTTGTTTGTGTGGATGGCCTTTGTTTGGATGAAATGGCCTTTGTTGCAGTATTTTTGTCTATTTGGATGAAATAACCCTTGTCTTAGGTGTTCTTTGTTTTGGATGAATGTCCCTTGTGGCAGTATTTTGTTTGAATGAAATGGCCTTTATGGCAATGTTTTTATTTAAATGAATGGCCCTTGTGGTCATGTTTTTGTTTGAATGAATAGCCCTTGTGGCAATGTTTGTATGAATGGCCCTCGCGGCAATGTTTGTATAAATGGATGACCTTTGTGGTAGTTTATATGAATGGCCTTTGTGGTAGTATTTTTATTTGAATGAAATGGCCCTTGTGGCGGTGTTCTTTGTTTTTGATGAATGGCCATTCTGGCAATGTTTGTATGAATGGCCTTCGCGGCAATGTTTGTATGAATGGCCCTCGCGGAAATGTTTGTATGAATGGTCGTCGGGGCATGCATATGACAGATATGACCATTGCGGCTAGGTGATCTTTCTTTCATCCGTAGTATTGGATGTGACCCTTGTGGTCGGATATGCCCTTTTGTCCTTGGTGTGACCCTCGTGGTTGGATTTGTCTTTATGCTCAATTATTGTGACCCTCTTGGTCTAATATGTCTTTGTCATTCTCTCCTTGTGGCCCTCTTGGTCGGATATGTCTTTGTTGTTCGTTCATTGTGTGACCCTTGTGGTCAGATCTGTCTTTTTTATCCAATCTATGACCCTCGTGGCCAGATTTGTTCTTTCTATTCATCTTATGACCCTTGTGGTTGGGTGTCATCTCGTTCCATTTATGTGACCCTTGTGGTTAAATATGTCTTTTTGGTCCAATCTATGACCCTCGTGGACAGATGTGTTCTTTCTATTCATCTTATGACCTTTGTGGTCGAATGTCATCTCGTTCCATTTATGTGACCCTTGTGGTCAAATATGTCTTTTTTGTCCAATCTATGACCCTCGTGGACAGATGTGTTCTTTCTATTCACCTTGTGAACCTTGTGGTCGGATGTCATCTTGTTCCATTTATGTGACCCTCGTGGTTAGATATGCCATTTTTGTCCTCTATACCCCTCTTTGGCTTGATTATGCCGCCCTTGTGGCGCTTCGTCCTTTTTAATATGGCTTTTCTGGCCAAATTGTGCCGCTGTTGTGGCGTTTTGTCCATTATATAGTCCCATTTGGCTATTGAGAAGGATTATCACCCTGATGCCTTCAAGTTTTAGGACAATCACCCTGATACCTCTCTCCAGTTTTGTGAGTTGTATTCGTACGAACCTATACTTGAGGAAAATGGTTAGTAGCTATGTCGTCGCTTTTGCTAGCGACTTTAGCAAAAAATAATCTTAAAAGGGCTTTGTAAAATAACGGAGCATCGTTCGTTCGTTGTAGAAGTAGGAAAGTGTTACACCTTAGAAAATTCCCCGTTAGCGTACAGTGAATAGACGAGCGAGGGGTATGATGTA
>NC_081350.1:14478031-14514219 GCF_029784015.1 Lycium ferocissimum
CTCAACCCTTTATCCCATCCCACAACCAAAGGACAAGCACTAGAAACCTCTAGAACTAGGATGAGTTTAATATTACCTTTAAACCATACTATTTTGTTGTTTAAGGCTTCACTTAATAGTCTACCCTCTTATCCTAAGGCATTTATCATTTGACATTTAGGCTCTGTTAAGTAGTCCCAGAAAAAGAACCCACATGAGCACAAAACAACTTCTTATTCGAGCCCTTATTTAACAAAAAGTAGGCCGATGTGCATGCAATGACAGTTTATATATATAAAAAAGTAAACATATAAGCAGTGTGTACAAATAATCACATTATGTTGAAACCCTTATGGTTATAACCTAAAATCCCCAGCAGAGTCGCCATCTATTACGGTTCGCATTTCGCGGGCGGGGTTAGCGCTCAGAAAGCTATTAAGAACTTGTTAGTGCTCTTTCGGACTTGTTTTGAAAAAGAGTCGCCACCTAATTTTTAGGAAATTAGAAAAATCGGGTTCAAAGAATTTATTTAAACGCCGTGAAAAAGACTTTGTAACCAAAGTTCTAGGTAATAGTTCTGGTGATCCCTTAGGGAAGGTGTTAGGCACCCTAATATTAAGGATCCGTAGTATACGGTTGACCTTCAAGTTTCAATGTGTGAATTTGTATGAACTGCTTATGTTTCGTTTAATTTCCCATATAAAAATACTGTCGTCACATATCATATTGGCTTTTGAAAGAATTAAAGAATTTCCTTTTAAATAAGGGTAGTTTAAGTTCGGATTTAAAATATCCGGGTAAAAATAATATTGTCCTTTTACTTATAAGGATAGTTAGACCTAGTATATCCCATCTAAAACTAATGACATGTGTTTGTATATAAGAAAATATATATATGTACATACGAATATGTATAGTCTTTTATTAGTTCATGCATTATCCACATTTTATCTCTTTGGTCAACCGTATCCTCAGAACTATTTACCCAATCTCGGGTTTCAAAGAAAATTCCATTCATTTGAATTCATTTTTTTTAAATTTTTCTTTCTCAAATTTTTCAAAGTATGAAACATATTTTAAAGATATATTCAAAGATAGTCCATTTTTCGCATAAGAAAACATTTTTTCACTTTTATTTACTTTTAACAAATGGAATACAACTCACTTGTCTTTCGGATCTAATTTGAAACATGTTTGGGTCCCTACCCGCAACTAAATCCTAAGTTCTAACTTATAAGGGTTTCAATATCCATACAAGTGCATTTTTACATATTCACAAAGAAAATAATGTAAAACTTATACTAAAAGGAAGGGAAAGAAAGTTTAGCTTTTTCGGCCTTAGGCCCAAATCATTAGACAATCCTATTCCATTTGTCCGCTCGTCTGAAGGAAATAGGTCTTCCATGCTCTTATAGTTCTTCATGCAAAGCTCCAACTCTCCAAGGCTTTAAGCATCCGATTCTTTACTTCATCTTTAAGTTTCGCGCCACATACTTCACTTTATTTGTACCTCACACAAATAGAATGAAAAGTAGTTAGTCAAAATGATACGCCACCCCATAGGGTGACGTTTATGAAAATAAATAATAATATCCCTCGGACTCGTATCAAACTTTGAGAACTTTGATTATGGAGGGTCAGACTCATGTTTCTTTTTAATCTAGGGAAAACAACTCCGGAACATGTCATGGCAGCGAATTAGTGACTAGTCAATCGTTCTAGTCGCCTTGCCAAACGCATGTTGGATCCTACTTTATTACTATACTATGAGATCATCATTGCCAAAACCGAGGGGTAACCTTTACGGACAAGGAATGTCCTCAAATTAAATTTTCTCATCGGCTCAAGTATAGTGTCGTGTTCCAATCAATAGGTTTTTTTTATCAAGTTAGCAATCTGCTCATTTCGAAAATGCCACTTTTGCTCACTGTGTAGCTGCTGTTTCAAGATGGCTGTCACTGTTTAGCGACAGATATTTTCCATCAAGTGTAGCATCTGTTCCTCGAGTGCAGTCACAGTTTCGGCAAAAATGCAACGGTGATTTGTTTCAATATGCTGCAGCTTGGAAAGCAACATTCAACAACATTTTTGGACTTCAAAAATGCACAGCTAGTTTGCCAAAGACAGCGGCTGATTTCCTCAAGTGATTTAACCAAAATGCAACAGTTATTTTCATAAACTGGGAGCCACAAATTTGCTCAAAGAGTGCAGCAATTTAGAGTGTGACAACAACTCAACCAAATGACACAGCAGCTCACAAAATACAACAACCTAGAAAGCGACTTATCCAGAAATGCAACAACCATTTTTAATCAATGTAGCAATCGACAAGTCATGGTAGCACACTCAGCAAGTACAACAAACCTTTTTGACGAGCAACGATGGGGGCGACGAGAGTTGCGAATGTCCTTCGAACCAAAGCGACAACTAACTCAAACTCAAAAAATTATTTAACTCGTTCCGATGATTGAAGAACTTAGCTCACAAGAGAAATTTTCTTATTTAAAGCCAAGCAATTGAAAAGTTCAGAACTTGGGGTGTAAAAAAAGCTTTATTGGAGGTGTATTGACCTTATCTGAGAAATGGGAAATGGGGTTCGATTTGTAGAGCCCCAAAAATCTAGGTTTGGGTGTTTGACACCGATGTGGGACAAAGTAAAATTATGAAATCGTTTGATTTTGTTAAAGAGGATTTTAAATCTGAATCTTTCAGGAAAGGAAGACCAAATTCAAAAAATGAAATTGAAAAAAGAAGGAAAAGCAAGATGTTACCATCTGTTTGTAGAGAAAGAGACAAATTGCATTAAAAATCTTGCTCAAAAATGGTGAATCAAAGGTTGAACGAGCTTAAAGCGTTTGAAATCTAATCCGAATTTGGCATATTGCCAGCTGGGTTTACGTTGGGGGTTGATTTGGAATGTTAGGGTTTGTTTGGTTCTTGTATCTTTTTTTTGTTTTTTTGTTTTTGCTGAAGATGAAAATGAAAATGTGGAAGGTTTTTTTTTGTTGGGGGATTTAATTGAGATGGGCCGGATTGAATATTTGGGTTGAAAAATGTGACCTGTTGAGGGGGTTGATTTGTGGCAAAAATTGAGCTTTAAAACATAGCCCTTCTTGTACTTCAGAGGTTAATAAAATTGCCAAATAATTAAGAGACTGAGATGAATTAATTATTCAATTAACTAATTAAGCTTCTTGACTTAACAAAGTAAAATAACTATTTGCAAAATTGATTAATCATGGTAATTAAGTTATAAATGAGTTTAAGTTGACAATTAAAAATAGGTATTAAATTAAACACTTATTTTTGTCATAAATTAATTTCCAGCTCATTAAAAATAGACATAATTAATATTTAAGATATACGTAATATATATTAGGATATTTTGCTAATGAAATGGTGAAAAATCACGTAAGCTGTTTTAGAAAGTATTTCTAATATTCTAAATAATTATTTTACTCGCTTGAAATTCAAGAAGCTCAACTAGTTAATTTGAAATTTTGGAGGGCAAAAATTGGGTGTCAACAGTCGGTTCGTATGATTATGGTAGAATGGATAGCATTATGGACTAGGTTAGATCACTGGGTAGTGACTCTGCCCAGGTCAGAACTTGGGTTGTGATTATTGATGATTGAGATTATTATGATAAGACAGACTTGTTATTTAGAAGCATCATCTTAGGTGGTGATTCGGTTATGGGATATTCTGTGACTTGTTTTGAGTATTATATGCTTACCTGCTTGTTTTGTTGATTTTGTGGTTATATGCGTGAACTAATCTTAGTCGGCCTATGAGGCTTACTCTGTACGTGTTCTTTGTACTGATGCTACTCTTGTGGTACTCTTCTTTTGAGTATAGAGTTTGTTACTAGTTCCAGCTCCTGTGGTTGAGAGTGATCCGAGTCTACTTGCCAGAGATTTAAGGGTGAGCTTTGGCTAGATCTGCAACCGTGAGACTCTTCCTTTGTATATAACTGTCTATTTTGTATTCTTGAGACTGTATTGTTATACTTGAGATTTTTACTTCATATCAGACTTCTATCTCGAAATAGTGACTCTTGTACTAGTCTAGAGCGGATTTTGGGGTTATTATTACTTCCGCATTTATTACCTATATGATTCAAATTTGTTAGCTAAGTTATTGTCTATTTTCGTATAATTCTTATAAATGATTAAATGATTTGGGAATGGTTCGCATACCTAGGAGGATAGTGTAGGTGTCATCACGATTCACGAATCATGGGTCGTGACACTTCGTTCTAGGGTTTGGAGAGAATGAAACATTAGAAAAAGTACTCGAGTGTCGTATTTATACTTTTACTGAAGCGGGGAGAGGTACGAGTTACAGGTACAACCCGTACAATAAAGTACATCCCGTACATTGTGGCCGTACCTCATGTGCCACATTCCAGAAACTATGATTTTTCATTGGTGAGGTATGACTTGAAAAGTACGGCCCGTACTTTGAAGTATAGTCCGTAAAAAAATATGTATGAAAAGTACGGTCCGTACTTAGAAGTATGGCCCATAAAAACTTACCCGTACCTAGAATGTCAAATTTCAGTTACTTGGAATTTCTGGGGACAATGTTCGTCCAAGAAGTACGGCCTGCACATTTTGATGTAAAATGCTACTTAGCTGAGTTGAAACAATTTTTTAATTCCAACATCTCCCATTTTGGTTTCAAAGTCCGTATCATGAACGTAGCTTACTTTAAATGTACGAGGTGTTACAATATCTCCCCTTTGGGATCATTCGTCCTTGAATGACGGGTCATGGTTAAGATTGAGACTGGACATGGTCGGAGCACATGAACGAGAAGGAAACATGACATGGGGACTGAACTAGCATGACATAGATTCGTGAAAACATGAACGCTGAAACATGAGACATGAATAGTGAGTACATGAACGTGGATGTGAGACATGAATGCGTAAGGGACATGACATGGATATGGAGGGTATTTACCTAAACACTTTCTGTTTGCTCCTCGAACAAATGCGGGTATCTGGATTTCATGTCTTTTTTAGCTTCCCATGTAGCCTCTTCGACTTTCTTACTTCCTCATAACACCTTTCATGAGGCTATTTCCTTAGTTCTCAACTTGCGAACTTGACGATCAAGAATAGCCACAGGGATCTCTTCATAGGTCAAACCATCCTTAACTGTTATAGTATCAGCTGGAATGACCAATGGCGGGTCTCCCACACACTTTTTCAATAGGGTTACATGGAACACTAGGTGCACAGTAGCCAACACTTGTGGCAACTCAAGCTTATAAGCTACTTGACCAGCCCTTCGCAGGATTCTATAAGATCCGATATATCTGGGACTGAGTTTCCCTTTCTTGCCAAATCTTTTCACACTTTTAATAGGTGAAACCTTTAAGAACACTCAATCATCAACTTGAAACTCCTAGTCTTTACACCGCACATCTGAGTAGGACTTTTGGCAACTCTGAGCCATTCTCAAACGCTCTTAGATCGACTTGAATTTCCCATAGCTAGATAAACTAAATCTGGTTCCAATAACTCAACACCTGCCAGCTAACCAGAGCACAACACAAGCCTTAAAGGGCATCATAATATGCATGACATGACAGGGTAACTGAAACATGAACGTGACTAACATGAACACTGAACTGGCATGAGTGAATAATAACTTTCATGAATTTCGGTCTGACATGAACACATAGATATCGAAGTGAATGAACACATGAATACCATACACGGGACTTGAGAAAGAATTCATTGGCACGAATTACATAAGTACTGAAACACGATCATAAACAGAACACGATTGCATGGACGTGAGGGCCATGACATGGAATATAAATATATGAATACTTACCGACGTGGATACATGGGTGTTGAACTGACATGAGACATGAATATGTGAATACGTGGATATCATAACATGAAAACTGAATGCTGAAAACATGAATTTTACAACAATAGATTTGTATGCTAAGCGGAGATGGAATTTGAACACTTAGAGACTTGATCATAGATGTTTATATATCACTATGATGGACATATGAGATGGGAGTACGACTTAGGCTTTGAATGTAAGTGCAACTCGATGCGAATGAGATGGATATAAATCATAGTACAAGAATGTGATCCTAGCACAATGCTCTAGCATAGACATGACATGAATACATCAAATATGAGTGGAATGTTTCTGAAATAAGTACCACAAGGTACCTGAAAGGATCTCCTTTGAAATTGGAATATACCTTACTTCGAATCTTACCTTGTTTGTTCAGAAACATAGTTATGAATATCTTGGCTTGCCTTGCTTATTATCATGAGCGGATTATAAAGGATTGGGAGGAAAAGAAGCATTTGTACAAATCATATGAGACACTTTGTTTTAGGGCATAAACTTGACACGGGTACATTGAACATGAAGGATGTGAAATAGAACATACATACATGGAAACGTCATTAATATGGCATAAAACATGAATAGTATAACATCGGGCATAGGGAAATGAGTAACATGGCATTTACATGAGTACTTCGAAGCTACTTACCCTGGTGCTTGGATATGAGTTCTTGAGTACTGAAGTAAGAATAAGTCATAAGTGTGACTTGCATGGAGTACAATTTGTAGGCGTCACTCTTGGGTACTCAGAGACATAGGGCACGTATAAGCTATCACCTTTGGAACTTAGATCTACTTACAGAATGGGACATGGTTCAACATATCTTAATCTTATCATTGTGAGTTGACACCCTCGTTATAAAATAAGACTCATGAAGGAAGGGATTATAGGGATGGATAGTTCGTGCAACAAGCACCTAAGACATGAGTATAAAGTCGCTCTGGACGTGAACAGGGCATAGATACTTAGAAGCTGGAACATGGACATGGGTATAAAATCACAATAGATACGTATGACATGAATACAGTTTTAACTTTAGATATGAGCACAACCTAACGTGCAAAACATGAAATAACACTTTTTTTGCATAGATCATTATCGTTATGGAGTCTTCATTCTTGTATCATAAACATGGAGTGTAAAGCGCTAACATCGGCATGATAGGGTATATAAGGTATGAATAGAGTACGTCTAGGCATATGTACCACCTAGTACGTGAAGTACTCCAGAATTGGAAACATAACATCACTTTGAACTTTTCTTTCTCAAAACTTATTTATATAAGGAACACATGATATACTTTGGTACCTTGTCGTACTATCTGCCCGTTAGTTCAAAAGCTGACGTTTTAAGCCTGAGGATCCCTTAAGTCTAGCAATAAGTCGCCATCTGATCTTTTTTCTGATTCTGCTTCTAAGATTATTGCCGCGAGACTTATCTTTTCTTTCCTTTACCCACCCCCTCTATTATCCATCAATGTAATCCTCTTTAGGTAATTCACCAACATCACACCCTCTAATGCTGCCAAAAACACTTAAACAAGTTAGGACTATATCAAGAGACTCAACATCATCAAATCGCATCTTCTAGTTGAACACTAACTTCTTTTAGCCATATACATAGTCACACTGAAGTGCGTCAAAATCCTTGAAGGGGAAGATTAAAGTACTCTACTCTAGACTTTCAATCGCTAGATAGCCACTAAAAAATAGTAGATCAATGGGCAATACCAGCTCATGCATATCAAGAAGGGAAAACTGTTGGTATACCTATGACAACGTTTGGCAACGCCTCTGATTCCTAACGACCTATCATATCATAATAACGGGTCTGACCCCCGCTTGATCCTGACACTTCACTCCTACCTGTGTCTCGGCCTGCTGGTTCCTGAGGGCCATAGGCTAGGAAAGGTGTTGGTGATGCTACTGCTACTAGTTCGGTAGGCTGAACTTCACCACCACCACTGTTGGTACTACCATACCTAGCTGAAGGACAACCTCTCTGTATGTGGCCAGAGACCACACCTATAACACACATCCATACTCATACGACACTATCCTGCATGTCTAACTTGTTGTAAAGAGGATGCCGTTGAAACTCTAAACTCATACTGTTATGAAACTGGGGGCATTCCCTTTGTAGATGTCCCAATCTTTTACAAACAAAGCATTCATGGACATCCTTCTGATAAGGAGCTGAACGACACTTCCCACAGTCTAACTTGGGGCACTGGGTTCTCTTGTGACCCCCCCCCCCTTACCTCAACGGTAGCATAGTTCGAGTCTCATGTAGCATTCGTCTAAGTGGCACTTTCCACAGGTAGGGCAATTCAGTATTCTAGTAAAAGCGGTCCTCTTCTTTCTTTGTGTTGCAAGAGCAACTCTATTAGGTATCGGATTCATATTTTCTTTACCAGGAAGGGGAATAACAACACATTCTCTCGATACAAGAGCCTCAAATACACCACGAGTTTACTCCATTCCTGACAACTCCATTTGAAAGGAACACGTCAATAATGATTAGCTGTACATCTCTTTCTTCTTTAAAAAAATGAGGTGTATTCGGTAGAAAGAACAAAAGTTTGAACAATTTATTACGGCATAGCTTAATGGCACGATCTAGAGTAGAAAGAATGGTATTTTTTCTTAAATGCCCTATAGCCTCCCAATTATAAGTATGGCGAACTTCACACCCATAAGTAGGACTCTATTAGACACGATTTCATACACTCCCTAAGACACTTGAACCTAGTGCTCTGATACCAAGCTTTGTTACCCCTCGAACCATGGCCTAGGCATAACACGGCACTTGGTGCCAAGCTGTATGTGACCCAGCAAACCACTTGGATTGCTGAATAAACATGGGGAATGTATTGATGTGGAATATAATATAAACATGCGTGGTGAGAGTAAAACATGAGATTAAATAATCATAAGTCTTAAATTATATTATATCATGAATGTGGAAATAAAATATAGGGGTGTAGCCAACAACGCTAACCTAATTGAATATTTGACATGATATAACTGACTAGTCTAGTTTATAAAACCTCTGACATGAGTTTTACTGCTAAACTGTTTAGCGAGACAAGGCCCCCGGCATACCTTAACTGCATAACTAACATGGAAGTAAAATAAAGATAACACCCCAAATAGAATGGGGCTCACCAATAGCTGATACAAGTAAAGTCCTAACGAGCTGATCCGTCGTCCTGTAAATCTGCATCGTGAAATGTAGGCTCCCGGGCAATAAAAGGGATGTCAGTACACTTGAATTGTACTGGTATATAAAGAAACTAAATGAAATAACAAAGCATGGCACATGAAATAATTATAGCTGTAACTGAAACTGAATGTAAAAACTTTAAGTGGGGTGCTCGGGGGTAGGGCAACCCAAATTAATAACATGGATACACGAAAAAATCTGAATCTGAAACTGTAAGCTGGACATGAGCATAAGTAACATCTGGCATGGGTATACTATAACATGAGTAACATTTTTAGTACTTATCATGAAGATGACTAGAACCCTAGTGTAACGACCCGCTTGGTCATTATAGTCTTTTTGGCATTTTTGCCTTTTTTCAAGCATTAATTAGCTCGCTTTTGTCCCGAGGGGACCGTTGACACGCTTCTCGAGGTGTCTAGATCATATTCGGGTAAATTTTTGGTGAAATCGGGCTTAAAGTGAAAAGTAGTTGACCCAAAGTTGAATTTTGGGTAAACGGACCTTTTTCGAAAATTCGTCTATTTTGAGAGGTCCGGATGGTCATTTAGAAGTTGTGTGTGAATCTGGTTTGGTTCCCAATGCACCCGGATGCATTGTGGGACTTGGTTTGGGAAATTAGAATTAAGGTATCGGGGGTTGACTCGGTCAACGAGACCTCCGTTGGGAATTTCGAGGCTACGAACGCGTTCGTAGCGTGTTTTTATGTGTGTCTGTGTGTATGGTATGTAAGGAGATGGCCTCGGAAATTAGCCAAAAAATTGGATCGAATTTTGAAACTTGGATGAGTTTTCTAGTGTACGTGCCTTTGGCGGCACCCGACACGCGGCAATGATGCCTGGAGCGGTCAAGCCTTTGGCTTGACATTTGACGATCGGGGGACCGCTGGGGCGTCAAAGCGGATGATGGGCAGTGGGTAATATTAATGAAGTGTTAAAAGCCTTTAGTCCCTCATTTAGTTCCATTTCGAAATTAGAGCTTTGGGGACTATTCTTGGAGATATTTGGAGAAAACTCTTAGAGGCAAATCTTGCTAATCCCTTTTCTATTCCATTGATCCTAATCATCACAGATTTCTCCTTTCCTTTAATAATCCCTTAGTAATGGAAGATGGACGTGGGTTTTGCTGAACTTTTTCTCTAGGCTTATTAATGATGAAATTGATAGAGTTTTTGCTAGTTTTTGATGAATCTAAGTTTGTTAATCATATATCTTCCATTATTAGAGTTGAATTCTTGAATCAAAGAGTTTGGGTTTACACCCAATTTTGGGGTTTTTGCTTGAAATCAGAAATTAGGCCTATCCTTGAGTTAAATTAGCAATTAGTGGTTCGGTTATGATCACCTAGTGCTTAATTTGGTTATTTGCTTCCGAATTTCCCATTTTTCCCTTGTGGGCCCCGTTTTTCTAAATTCTAAGGTTGGGTTTGACCTAAATTGAATAGTAGCAATATTAGTATCATTCTTTATGATTTCTAATATAGATTTCGATTATGCTTAGACTACCTTGGTTCTGAGGCTCAGCGGAAAGGCAAGGCAAAGGAGTGAGTTGTTGGTATTGCGGTTCGGCCATCCAGGTAGGTTATGGCATACCTTTGGTGAGACTTCGTATAGTGAGGCACATATTTAGATTACATTGTCGGAGACAGCATGTGAACCTTCGGGTATGAAGTTGGGTTGGATTTTGCCTTAGGTTAGGCCCTATTGTGTGTTGGGGCTAGCCAACCCATCGTGTTGTGATTTGATTGTTCAATTGTGTTGGCTTGATGCCATGAGTTGTTGATAGATATTAGATTCTGTTTTACCATCTTGATTACGATGTTGTTGGCATACCCACTGGTGGTACTTGTGATTCTGATATAATGTTAGCGTACCCACTGTTGTTACTTGTGATTCGGATATATTATTGGCATACCCATTGTTGGTACTTGTGATATTAAGCATGATTATTGATGATGATACATGCCTCTTATGCACTCTCATTCTTCATGACATACTGTTGAGATATTGATGATACTTGATGAAAAACTTTGATGAGCTGGGCTCGGTTTTACTTGAGTGACGTGAGAGTCTGATATCCGATGTTAGTCCCGGAATCGTGGATTGAATGAGTGTATGGACTCCGCGGGTCCCCCAGTGGTACCGGTGAGAACCCCCCGTGGGTAAAGATCAGGTGTCCCGTTTGTCTGTTGGGCAAAGATCCGGGACGGGTGGCACTAGACCCGCGAGTCACCTTCGGTTGTCTTCTTGAGATGTCGATATTTCCGTCCAGTACGTATTTTCTTTGCATGGCATTGCATTGCATTCATACATTATTGCATTGCATTGCACTCACGGTTGATTGGAGATGACTTGATGTTATACTTGTTGTAACGGTTCGCATTTTCACGGGCGGGGTTAGCGCTCGGAAAAGCCACTTCGAACTCGTTGGTGCTCTTTAGGGCTTTGTTTTAAAAGGGTCGCCACTTAATTTTTAGGAAAATAGGAAAACTAGCTTTGAAGGGTTTATTCATACACCATGAAAAATCCTTCTTAATCTAAAGTTCTAGGTAAGGGTTCTGGTGATCCCCTAGGGAAGGTGTTAGGCACCCTAGTATTAAGGGTCCATACTATACGATTGACCTTCGAATTCCAATGTGTGGGTATTTGCATGAACTATTTATTCAGTGTAAAATTCCCGTAAAATCTGTCCTTTTATTGCATATCCAGTTTCTTTGAAAGAATTGTGTGTAGTTCCCTTATATATGGGCTTATTTTAGGTTTGATTTATCATATACCAATGGATATGTTTCCTCTTAGATATGAGGATAAATAGTTTTTGTAAGGAAGGAAATTATTTTTTTATGATAAAAATATATGTGTATTTCCAGTTCAAGCCTTAATCTACACTTGGTTCGGGTTAATCGCATATGTACGCCAAGAACTCTTTACTTATTTTTTAGGCAGAATAGCTTGAGACCCCCCTAAACTTGTCGATTTTTATTCGGTGTACACCTAAACTATGTGTTGGCTTAATTACCCCCCTGAACTTGGTAATATGATAGTCTCAACCCCCCTAGACGCTGATGTGGCAAAGAGCGTGAACACACTCTCTTTTAGGCGCGTGGATGGGTCAAAAATAAAAAATCAGCTTCCAAGTGGAGTATTTTTCAATAATTAATCTCCATATAATCAATATAATGATTTATTTTTTCCAATTATGTTTCTTTTTGGTTTTTCTTAATATTCATTACATCTTTTATCCCAACTGTATTTTTTTCTTTTTAGATATAATGATTATTTATTTCAACTATGTATTTTTTTTTCTTTTTTTGGATCCAAATCTAAACAACTTAGTTGAAACTCTATTTATTTTAGCCAAATAAAAAGAAGGTTTAGCAAAAGTAATGAAGTTTAGACGGTGCATTTTCTACAAAAAAAATTGTGTATTTTTCTTTTCATGCAATTACTATTTATTTCAACTCTGCATTATTTTTTTGGGGTCAAATTCTTAAAATATTTGGTTGATATTTTATTTATTTCTTTTTAGATACAATGATTATTTGCTTTAATTGTGTATTTCTTCTTTTCCTAGCCAAATATATAAAAATAACTTGATTAGAATATCATTATCTTTAGCCAAATAAAAAAAAGTATGGTCAAAATATTGTTGTTTCAAGTTCTTTTTTCTGATTTGGCGAAAAGATGATCTAAATAATTGATGAACTTAAAAAGGTAAAAAAATATATATTTTATCCTTAAAAAATGCCACATGGACAAAAAATTCATGTGGCGGCGCGTATTGTCACACGTCGAGGGTTGTCGACGTCTGGGGGTCGAGACTATCATATTACCAAGTTCAGGGGGGTAATTAAGCCAATGTATAGTTTAGGTGTACACCGAATAAAAATCGACAAGTTTAGGGGGGGTCCCAAGCTATTCTGCCTATTTTTTATTAGAGAGCGTTTTTGGCACTTTGTTTTTTAAGATCAGCTTGGTTCGGCATTGGGCCGTATAAAATAGGTTAAATTTTTATAATGAACAATAGGCGACAACATGCTTTGAAAGCAAAGGGTTTTAAATCATATATAAACTTGTGTTTGTTTAAAGGGAAAAGGGTTGTGGTTATCGGATAAGAAAGTGTAATGGGCTCTAGCCCAGAGAATGTGTTTTTGTTTGTTTCATTTTTGGAAAAAGGAACGTCCAAGACTGGGTTTTGAATTCAAATCTAGATTTATGACAATTTGGTTTGCCTTCTCGATTTTTTGTTCCTTGGATTTTGCCCAATACTATGCCAGTTTTTTTTCAAGCAAAGTGTAGTATATTTTTCTTGATTTTGAATTTACCATGACACAAAATCTCTCATTTCTTTTACAACTAGTTTTATTGTAAAAGTAGTGTATTCCTTTTAATTCTGAAATGGGGACTATATGACAAATAATTCTAGTAGAAAACGTTTATATGCTAACACCTATCCAAATTGCCCTAAATCTAATTTATTTTGTTAAGAAAAACCATCTGATTTGCCTCTTAGAAGTCCTCTTCAAAAGTACGAAAATAAAACGGGTTTTGAAAATTCGCGGAGGAGCCTAAAGTCCAAGTAAACTGCTTAAGTACCGTTTGCCTAAAATGTCTAGTTCCAACCATTTGGTTTCCAATAATACAGTAAGTTTACAAATACAAGTATAACTACAAACATATTACACAATAATAACGAAATGACTTGGGGTGTACCAAGCCCCTTAACCATTTTCACCCATGGTTGGGCCTTCATGGATACACATATTAGCTTTCCTTCCTTGGACTGAACTGAAAGCTGAAAGAATTGTCCTATTGGGCCTCTGGCCCAATAGGAAGGTTGTTTCCTCAGCCCAAATGGCCATGCGAAGAGTAGGGGGAGGGCAGAAAAGAAAAAGAATTTGGTTGGACTAGATCCTATAAAACTCCACACAATATACAGAAGGCATACACGTATAGTAATAAGAATAATAAAAGTAGCCAAACTGTCCTATCATGATTTTTTTTTTTATAGTGCATTTTTGTGATGTGTGGACTGAATATTTTGGAATGAGATTAGGGTGGTTGTCACCATCCTTATTCCCAGTGTCGTACAAGATTCAAGGGGTTTCATTGAACCCCAGACATGGCTGGCACTGGGGGAAGGTTTGACCAACCCCAAATGATCCTCAACATTACCACAATCAAACACAAGTGCACAATTAGAACTAAATATCACTGAACAGTCTAGCCTTCAAACAAGGACACAGAGGAACAGGCAAAACATAACTCCCAGGAAACAAAGGACAATATTTCACTGTACACCATTACTACTACTTAATTACAACAAGGGATAGGAATATATTCATTAAACTATGCATCATTTTAAACCAGGAGTGATCTATGCAAAATAAGCTCATCAATCTCTTTATGAAGATGTACAACTATAGACAGATTCCAATATAGAATTCAGTCACAGGCACACACTGCACATATAAAGGGAACGAAAGCAGGCCCAAGTAAAAAGAAAAGTATATTCCAAGTCACATTTGCAAAGACCATGTGCAAACTGAGCAGACAGGTATAACATGAGAAAGAAAACTGATTTCAATCAAGTTAAACACCTAAACATGGCACATAGATGGATTTTCAGGTCTCAGTTAGACTTAACAAGATGAAAACATCAAGTAAGAGTATGCAGGCTACACATATAGCATAGAAAGGATGCATAAAATCATTCATGTCTCTTTGGTGGAGTTTCTTAAAAAGAGGAAGGATCTATATGATCTTAACAGTCTTTAATAACTCAGTTTTAATTTCAATGCCTTACCTATTCAGATTTCGTGTTTCCCTTTAAGTCCTTCCTTTTGTATTCTAGTTCAGTCATGTACAGATGCACCTAGGTTCATTACTAGGTTTTACTGAGCCATTTATCAATGCATGTCTGATTTTAGCCAAGTCTTCTAGGTTCTAGGAAAAAAATTCACATGATTTTTTTTGAAAGATTTGCACAATTTGCATGCCCCACCACGGGCTTATGAAAGTGCCATGGTGCCTTTTATGTGAAGGGAAAGTGTGGTGAATCAAACAGTGCTTGATCACCCCCCCCCCCCCTAGATCCTCTCTCAAGGCACCTTTTAAAAAAGACTCTTCCTGACCATGTGGTTTTTAGCTTACCTTCAATCTTTTCTGATCATAAAGAATATTGCTACCAGGAATTACTTACAGCCAAGTGCCTTAACAAGTTCAAATGCATGGACATATAAGTGGACAGGATCATTTAGGCTAGGACTGGATCATTTTCCCCACTTAGAAGCTAGCAAAATCTATACAGAATCACAGCATAAGTCAAGGTGTCATCAACAAGTTCTTTAACCTACTTCACAGAACCATCTTAAATCAATCTAGGCATTTGACAAGTCATATCATATTACAAACTTCATCTGGTCAGGTCATAGAAAATGTGTATGAGGCTCTCAAGTAAATGATGGTAACTAGAATATCTGGACAGAGTATTAGAGATTAAGCCCAAACACAACTGATTCAAGTAGTGACAATAGGCAGATTTCCTTTTTTTGTCTTTAAGCTAGCTATGTTCCAATAGAACTCATGTAGAAAATCTCATGATTTAACAATACAGACTAGATTGGTAATTTGATCTTGTATAAGGCATGATCACTTTCTTTGAAACATTCAGAACCTATAAACAGAATACAAAGGGAATTCAAACAAAAAAAATTACCAAATGGCCATGAGCCAACCTTCATTCTCAGTAAAGATCCTTTATTACCTAAGCAAGACCAAACCTTTAAGCCTTTGACACAACAAGATTCACAGAAAAGGAAGAAAAATGGAAGAGGGAAGACAGACTCAACTGGCAAATGAAATATATCTCTAAACTGTAATGCAGGTGCAAAGACAGTAGGGCATCTTCATAAACAGGTCACATGACAAACACTTTAGATTTCTACTCAAGTTCTAAAGGGGATAATGTCTTAACAAAAAAAAAAAAGATTGGCTCAAATCCCTTGCCAACATAGTCTTTAGACAGAGTTCTTCTCATGAATATACACAAGGTTCAAGCTAGCCTTGGTAACTTCATCCTCCCACCCCTTTTACCTAGTCATGTTTTAATGCAGAAGTAGACTAAATTTGCAGAGTAATGTCACCTTTACAAACTAAGGATTCATCATTAGCCTAATCCTCTTTTTCCCTCTAACGGTCTTGATTTAGTGCCTTTCTAGACTTACTCTTATTATGGTTCTATCCCTGATTTGCTATTCAAACATCTAACTTAATAATGACTAGTTATTAAGGCTAAGTCCACTTAGTATTTCTTAATTTGGAACTTAAATTGTCAACAACAAGCTGGTTATTTTCATTAGCCAAACTTAATCCAAAGGTCATGATCAAATGAGAACTTCAAGCACATTAGTTTCCCAACAAAGCATACCTAAACTGTAAATCTTGTTTTAACTTGACTTGTTTTTGAAATGAAACAATAAGCCAGACTGATCTAAGAAAGAACATTAGGCTTCCTTATTTAAAAAAAAAAGAAAAGAAATATTGCATTCTTAATCTGCCTGTGTCCCTAATCCTTTTTTTTTCCACCATATTTACCAAAGTCAAAATAGTTACTGCACACTATAGAATTTAACAAGCCAATAGGGAATAGGAAACAAATCACAGAGAGGGTCAGGCTATGGTATTTATACAGCAATGCAGCATCAACCATGGAAGACATGACACATTTGCACCCAAATTCTTTAGGCATAGCTTTAAGGTGATTCTCACTTAAGCATAGTAGGAAAAGAGTAGGGCAGTCTCACTTTTAAAAGAAGAACATCACAAATCAGCTAATGATAATTCTAGACATATTCAAAATGCAAAACAAAGGTCCTTAGACACAATTAGAAATGTACTTAAGTCATGAATCCCTTTTGGAGATAGGTGCTATCACATTAAGATGCAAGTAATCAAATGGTGACCCTATAAACATGTCATATGGACTTCCTAACACAAAGCAGTCTTACCAAAGAATCACACAATCTAAATTAGTATTCCAACATCCTTACAACACCCTATGTGTTCCCTAATTAAACTAACACCTCTTAGTTCAATATATACATGTTAATGGTGCATTGTTGGCCTTTGTCAAACCTCAAATCTATTTTAATATAAATCATTTCAAATTTTCAGCATTCTCAAACATTCTTGCAAAGGATCAGCACTAATTTAGAACATCCAACTCAAACAAATAATGAGAGACTAAATTAAGTACATAAGATAAACAAGGCCTATTACAAGACCATTAATCAGGAAAACTTAACAACATAGACCAATCATCAACTTGTAAATAAAATAACAAAATATATAAAAGGGTTGGGGTATTACCTTTTTACAATTCAGCCTTTGGTCAAGAATGGATTCGAAAGTTACTTGTGCTTCCACCCTTGAACTCAACCACAAGAGAAGAAAAATAAATAAAATTTGATAACTAAGGGACTCAAACCCGACAAGAAGAGTTTTTTTGAGTCTAAAATTATACTTTTTGCTTAAATTTCAAGTTCTTGACTTAAAATTCTAGCTTTTTGATTTTTCAACCTCTGAAAACTTCTCCTCCTTTTTTTTTTGTGATGAAGGTTGAGATTCTATTTATAGTACCCCAAAACTGTGAAGGAACTTCAAAATACCGATGTGGAACTAACATTTTTTCTGCTCAATGGCCTTTGTAAACAAGATCTACGGTCAAAATTAGCTAGAACTAAGAATGCATGGCTAGATCTGAGTATCGTTCTACTCGATCTGGCCCATTTGTACTTGACCAATGAAAATCGAACGAATACAACAATATATTCATAAAAATAAAGAACAAAATGCAGGAAATCATATATTAGATTAAAAAATTTAAAGGAAAGCTTAAAATGAAAACGACTTATACCATGTTTGGCAGAAGGAAGGTGGAAACGAGGTTGGATCATTAATGGTATCACACAAAAAGGGTGTACGAAGGCTGCAAAAGCCTTGTACTCTCTGCAATATTACCATTTCTGGCATGACAGAGAAGGCAACAAGCCAGGCGGCACTAGGGTTAGGGTATGGGGAAAGAGGAAGAGAAGAGAGAGAGATTAGGGGTCATTTGGTGTGGGAAATGAAAAAGAAAAGGGGTGTTACCCTTTATTAGACGTGCCTTGGGCCGGGTCAGCCCTATTGGGCTTGGACTCAATCTAACTGAAATTTTTTAAAAAAGAAGGCCTATACTAGTATTGCCCGTGGAGGGAAATAATTTTGTTGTTTATTATGACGCTTCATGCTCTGGTTTGGGTGCTGTTTTGATATAGGAAAAGAAGGTAATTGCTTACGCCTCTAGACAGTAGAAGGTGCATGAGAAGAACTATCCTACTCATGACTTGAAATTGGCAGCAGTGGCGTTTGCATTGAAAAACTGGAGGCACTACTTATATAGTGTCCGTTGTGAGGTGTACACTGATCATCACAGCTTGCAACATGTGTTCACTCAGATGGGTCTAAACTCTAGGCAGCGGAGATGGATGGAGCTGCTGAAGGATTATGACATCACTATTCTATATCATCCTGGTAAGGCGAATAGGGTGGCCGACGCGATGAGTAGGAAGTCAGCCAGTATGGGAAGTCTGGTTCGTTTGATCTCTTCGAAGCGTCTGCTAGCTAGAGAGGTTCATACTCTGGCTAACAGTTTTATAAGGTTGGATATGTCTAGCTTGGGCAGAGTGTTGGTTTATGTTGAGGCAAGGTCATCATTTTTGGAGCAGATTAAGGCTAAATAGTTTAAGGATGCTAAGTTGTGTAACTTCCATGACGAGGTGTTGTGTGGTGAGGCCAAGGAGGCCATGATAGACGAAGAGGGGATGTTACGAATTCAGGGGCTAGTTTGTGTGCCACGTATGGGTGATTTGATCAAGACTATTCTAGCAGAGGCTCACAGTTCGAGGTATTCCAGTCATCTTGGCACTACCAAGATGTATCGAGACTTGAGACAATATTACTGGTGGGCTAGGATGAAGCGTGACATAGTGGAGTTTGTTGCTCAGTGTTTGAACTACCAACAGGTGAAGTATGAACATCAGAAACCTGGGGGTACACTTTAGAGAATGCCCATTCCTGAGTGGAAGTGGGAAAGAATAGTAATGGATTTTGTGGTTGGTCTTCCGAAGACGTTCGGGAAGTTTGATTCTATATGGGTTATTGTCAACGAGTTGACTAAGTCTGCTCATTTTATTCCGATTCGGATAACTTATGACGCTGAGAAATTAGCCAAGATCTACATTCACGGGGTTGTTAAACTACATAGGGTTCCTATTTCCATCGTATTCGATAGGGGCACGACATTTACATCTCGATTTTAGAAGCATCTGCATTTGGAATTGGGTACTAGGTTGGACCTTAGTACAACTTTCCAGCCTTAGACTAACGGGCATTTCGAGCTGACTATTCAGGTTCTTGAGGATATGCTTCGGGCTTGTGTGATAGATTTTAGTGGTCACTGGGATCAGTTCTTACCATTGACAGAGTTCACATATAACCATAGCTACCGCTTGAGAATCGATAAGGATCCATTTGAGGCTTTGTATGGGAGGAGGTGTAGGTCTCCTATTGGTTGGTTCGATGCGTTTGAGGTGAGACCTTGGAGTACGAACCTTCTGAGAGAGTCATTAGAGAAGGTGAAGGTGATTCAAGCTAAGCTTTTAGCAGTACAGAGTAGGCAAAAAGAGTATGCGGATCGAAAGGTCCGAGATATTGAGTTTATGGAAGGAGAACAAGTTCTGTTGAAAATTTCACCCATGAATGGTGTGATGAGGTTTGGGAAGAGGGGCAAGCTTAGCCTGAGATTTATTGGGCCATTTTAGATTCTCAAGCGTATGGGGAGGTAGCTTATGAGTTGGCTTTACCTCCGGGCTTATCAGGTGTTCATCCGGTATTTCACGTTTCGATGTTGAAGAAGTATCATGGCGATGGTTCGTACATAATCCGTTGGGATTCGGTTTTAATAGATGAGAACTTGACTTATGAGGAAGAGCCTATTGCGATCTGAGATAGAGAAGTTAGCAAGTTGAGGTCGAAGGAAATAGCCTTCGTTAAAGTTCGGTGGAAGAATCACCCAATTGAGGAAGCTACTTGGGAAACAGAATCGGATATGCGTAGCAAGTACCTCATCTTTTCGATGAGACAGGTACCTTTTCGACGAGACAGGTACCTTTTCCCTCCTCCCGGTCATTGTAGAAAATCTAGGATCACCCTACCAAATAGAACCCTTCCAAGGGTAGAACGAGCTTATAGAAACTCAAAAATAGAAGTCTAAGAGCTGAAAACTTGGCTTGTTATGATTATTTTTTTGTTGTGTTGAGTTCATTGGGGGGTGACATAAGAAATTAGACCTTCGTTGGGGATTCTGAGGCCACGAGTAAGTCTGTATGGTGTTTTTACATTAATGTGCATGTTTTAGTTGTGTTTGTGAGGCCTCAGATGAAGTGTTGTGTGGTAGAGTGGAAAACTGGTGAAATTAGCGAGCTCACTGGTTCAGTGGCACCGTTGCGGCCCGAACGGTTACCGGCTAACGGCGGGGCGGCCCCTGTAGTGGCGTGATCTTTATTGCCGCGAGCGCCAAGGGGTGGGGGTGTCCACTATGGCGGATCTTTGGACCGCTGTAGCGCTTGTGCTATTGCGGGTTCGTGCTCACCACAGCGGAAGTGGATGAGGTCCGCTACAACGGGCCCTTTCCTGCTATAGTGAGACGGCTGTAGCGGTCGACGGGGACAGTAAGCCGTGTTTTTAAACACTTAGGCCGAGTTCTTTATTCATAAAACTCCAACACAGTTTCCAAGGAGCACCTAGGGCGAAATTCTAAGGCTAGGGCAAGAATATTCTTGAGAGGTAAGTCTCAACCCTTCCTTCCTTCATTACTCATTCATCTCTAAGATTATCATAATTCTAATGGGTCTACAATGGTGAATTGAGACTAGTAACCCTAGAACTTAATAGACCTTTAATAGTTGGTGGGTTATGAATATTATGGTGAGATTATCATCTAAAGGCTTGGGTTATCACTTTCTAATCAAGAATTGAACCGTTGGAGACATGAACTAAGTGAATTGAGACTTAGGGTTTCATAAATATGGCAGCTTGACTATAGAAATTGCTTGTAAGAGATAACTCTATTGAATAACCTTATGAATTGATAGTATATGGTTGCTAAGGCTAATGTTAGGATGATTTACACCTAGTAAGCATTCACCCATTAGAAAAGGGTAAAGTGGAAGGGTGTTCATTGAATTGATATTGTTGATTAGAGTGATTGTGACTTATTTAGCATCTTAATTGCTAAACTTTGAGCGTTCCGAGGCATTACGGAAGGGAAAGGCTATAGCGGAGTGATTCCCATTGTTCCAGCTCTGTAGTTGAGGTAGGTTACGGTTTACTTGAGTTAGACTTTGATTAGTTGATTATATGTGTTAGAAGATTGATAGGAGAAAGCATGTCTAGTCTTCGGGCATAATGTGTGGTTGAAATTCCTATATGCTATTGATTGAGTGATAACATCGGCTAAAGGTCGTTATTCGATGTGTGGTGATCTATAATTTCATTACAATTGTGGTGAGAAGTTAATATGATCTTCTTGATAAAAATGATGTACTACTTGATAATCATTCATTAAAAGTGATGTGACAATATACATACATACATACATATACCCTAAGTTAAAGGCTCGTGATCCGAGGTAAGATTCCAGAGCAAGGGTACATGGACACCATGGGTCCCCTGCAGGTCATAGCTATTGGGAAAAGACACCAATTAGCATGTATGTACATGAGTGATCAGTGATTGAGTACGTAAGAACGTTGTGGCGAGGTTTATTCCATTGCTTGCTTCCGTTGACTTGATTGATAATATCATTGGTGGAATTGATTTGTTAATATCATTGATTGACTTGGTGTTGGCTATCTGATTATGTGTTGTTGACTGGTCTGTTTATTTTATTGATTTTATGATTCACGCATGATACTAATCTTAGTCGGCCTATGATATCTACCAGTACATAGTGTCTGTACTGATACTACCTTGATGCATTCTTTTGAGTGCAGATTGTGATCCAGAGACTGCTACTCGACCTCATATTTAACTTGAGGCCATTTGCTGACAGATTGAGGGTGAGCTTCTATCTGTGCCAGGCCGCCTAAAGATCTTCCGTTATTTAATGTCTATTTTTATTCCAGACATTGATGTTTATTTATTTCAGACAGTAGGATTCCTTAGACATGTTTTGGATTAGAGTCCTTGTACGGTAACTTTCAGATTTTAGGGTTTTAATAGCTAGGACTTCCTCTCTTACATTATTATTTTATGGCATGGCTACTTTTGATTTAAATCTTGCGTTTAATTTATTGTGAACTGAATGAATTGAGTAAGTAAAAATGGACTTGAATGAGTAGCTGGTTAAGCGTATTGGTTCACCCACTAGGAGTTAGTATGGGTGCCAGTCATGGGGGGATAGGTCATGACATCGCTGCGGTGAAAAATTTTCTGCTGCAGCGGTTGCCCCTTCGCCAGTGAGATCTGTTTTCCACCAAGTTTTCACTCCACATCCCAACTTGTAACGACCCGTTTGGTCGTTATAGTCCTTTAGCCACTTTCGCCACTTTCGAGCGTTTATTGACTCATTTTGACCGAGGTTGGCTTTTGGGCAAACGGATCTTTTTCGAAGTTTCGTCAATTCCGAGAGGTCCGAATGATTGTTTAGAACTTGCATGTATGATTGGTTCGGTTCCCAATGCATTTTGGTGCATTTCGGGACTTTGGATGGGAAATGGGAAGTAGGCACCAGTAGTTGACTCGGTCAACGAGACCTCCGTTGGAAGTTTTGAGACCATGAGTGCGTCAGTAGCGTATTTTTATATGGGTTTAGGTGGCCGGATTAGGAGCAGATAGCCTCGGGAATAACCCAGAAATTCGATGGAAGACTTAGAGAAATTAGGGATTTACGGTGTGCGGTGCCCCGGCGGCGGCACCGGGGCCTGCCCGGTACCGTCGTGGGGCCGTCGTGACCGCTGGGGCCGTCATGGGTAAAATGGGCCTCACCGCTGCAGCGGTGCCCCAGACGCCCCAGCGGCGCCCCAGACGCCGCAGCGACGCCGCTGTAGCAGCACTCCCCTTGCTGTGGCGGTCACGGGCTGGAGAATTTCATTAAATGTGTCTTAAAATAAGACCTAGACCCTCATTATTTCATAACTCGATATTGGAGCTTGGGAAGGCTGTTCTTGGGGATAAATTGAGGAATCTCTTGGAGGTAAAGCTTTGCCTAATCACTTACTTCTCTTTAATCATTATCATCTTAGAATCATCCCTTCCTTTTCAATCCTTAGAAGTAGAATTTGAAGAAGGGTTTTGGGAGACTCCTCCCTAGGGTTATAATTGATAAAATTGATGATGTTAATACTAAAATGTGACAAATCTAAGCTTAGTAACCTTATATCTTCCACTTTTAACGTTGAATTTTAGATTTGGGGAATTAGGGTTCATACCTAATTTGGGGGTTTTACTAGAAATCAGATTTGGGGATAATTCTTGAGCTAAATCTACAATTAATGATTGGGTTATGATTACCTAGGATTTAGTTTGGTATTCTACCCGTGAATTTCCCATTTCGCCCTTGTGGGCCCGTTTCCCTAATTTCTAGGGTTAAATTGGACCTAATAGATATCATAGCAATATTAGTATCATTATTCATGATTTCTTATTTAGAATTCGATTGGGCTTAGACTACTTTGGTTCTGAGCTTCAGAGGAAGGGCAAGGCAATAGAGTGACTTGTTGGTGTTGTAGTTCGGCAGTCCAGGTAGGTTATGGTTTACTTTTGGTGAGACTTAGTATAGTGAATCACATATTTAGATTATGATGTCGGAGATAACATGTGAACCTTCAGGTGTGAAGTTGGAATGGATATTGCCTTAGGTTGGGCCCTGATGTGTGTTGGGACTAGCCACCCTGTTATATGTGTTTGATTGTTTAATTGTGTTGGCTTGATGCCATGTGTCGTTGGTAGCTAGCGAATGTCGCTTGTTGTCCAGATTCGGATAGGATTGACATATCCTGTTGGTATTTGTACTTTGATATATTATTGGCGTACCCACTGTTGGTACTTGAGTTATTGATATATGTTGGCATACCTATTGTTGGTATTGTGATGTGATATATTGTTGGCGTACCCCGTTGAGGTACTTGTGATATTGAGCTTACTTGTTGATGATTGACATATGCATTGCACGCATTCTCTCATATTATCATGCATGGCCGATATCCGGTGATGATCCGGTATCGTTGATTGAGCGAAACTATTTTATAAACTCTTTTACATGAATGATTGTGAAAAAGGCCGGCGTTCGAAGATCCATTCCGGAATCGTTGTTTATGTGAAACTGATACTTACTAAATGCTTTTACTTGAGTGATTGCGAGGAGGCCATTGTCCGAGGTTCAATTCCGGAATCGTTGAATTATGAAACTGATGTTTGACAACTCTTTTGAGTAATTGTGAGAAGACCAACGTCCGATGGTTATATTCGGGCATCATTGTGCATGGCCGATTCCGATGTTATTCCAGATTCTATTGTAGTTCATGGGCTCCGCGAGTCCCCCAGAGTGGTGCCAGTGAGACTCCGCCTGTGAGCAATTAGCCAGGGTCCCGTCTGTCTATTTGGCAAAAATTCGGGACGGGTGGCTCTCAGACTTCGCGAGTCACACTGGGTTATGCTTCCGAGACGTCGATATTTCCGTCCGGAGTACATGTGTACATCTCATTTGCATACCACGGCATGTCATCACATTCATACCATTATTGCATTGCATTGCATTATGACTTGTGTGAGATGTCTTAATGACTGTATTGTGGTGGATTGTGTGGTTGATTTTATTGTGTTGATAGTTCCAGGATTTTATATACTCAGACTTATTATGTTGGGGTAAGATACTTACATAGGTGTTGATGGATACTCGGTTACGATTATATTATTTCATGCGTGATTATTCTACTTGTTTATCTGCGTTATTTTCTGAATTGTGTTAATTATGCCTGGTCGTCCTATGATGCCTGGTAGTACTGTTATTTGTACTGACCTGCACTTGCTGCATTCTTTTATGAATGTAGAGTATCAGGCCGAATATACTTCTCTGACTCGTGGCTGATCAACTCCTCAGCTTCTACTTGAGCTTTCCAAGGTGAGCACGACGTCCGCTGACCTCGAAGACTCTTCTATTATTTATGTCTTACTTTTCTTTCAAGACATGATTTGAGACATTTTATGTATTATTATTCAGACCAGAGTTATTCGGATTTAGATGCTCTTGTATGACCAGACCAGATACTTGGGTGGATTCATTTACTTCCGCACTTATCTATACTATACTATATTGTGAGACTTACGTCATTTACTTCTTCCGCTATTTATTATATTTATTGATTATAAACATCGAGTTAAGGGTTCGCCTACCGAGGTGAGAATGGTAGGTGACCGCATGACCTAGGCTAAAATGGGTCGTGACAAGTTGGTATCAGAGCCCTAGGTTATTCGATCTTTAATACAAGAGCGTGTCTAGTAGAGTCTTGTGGATCGGTACGATGATCTCCGTACTTATCTGCGGGAGGCTATGGGACATTTAGGAAATCTCATCTTCATTCTTTCCATCGTGCTATTTTATTCAAATTGGTATCTGGAAAGACCAAATTGGTATCTGACTCTTATCTCTTCTCTCACAGATGGTAAAGACTCGAGCAACTACGGCCCGAGGTCAGGTGCCGGAGCCCGCAGCTACGACTGGTAGCCGAGGGCATGCTACAGTCAGAGGACGCGGCAGAGCGAGAGGCCGCGGTGCTACCCCAGCCAGGGTTAGAGCTCCGACGTTAGGCCAGCGACAATAGAGGTCTCCATCTCCTGACCCCGAGTACCAGCCGGGTGGAGACCAGACTATAGGGGATGGCGTGACCCCAACACCAACACAGCCTGAGGTTACTTTTGACCAGGCCGTGCATGACACTATGGCCAGGATCCTACTTCATCTTGATGCCCAGCAGGCAGCCGCGGGTGTTACTACTCCGGGCGAGGGTTCACAAGCTAGGGTTAGAGCATAGACCCCTGAGTAGGGACCCACGCGGGTAGCACATCCCGCTGCAGCTATGCCTCCTCGCATTGATGCTATAACCGCTCCTGGGGAGGATATTAGGCCCATGGAGGGCGTCGTTATGACTGCCACTGATCAGGATCTGGTGAGGAGGTTCAGGAAGTTCGAGCCGCCTAGGTTTTGTGGTACTTGGTTTGAGGTTGCCTATGAGTTTATTCTTGATATGCACGAGTTGCTGCCTTTGTATTGGATAGTGGAGACCCACGGCGTTGATTATGTGTCCTACCAATTTCGCGGCGACGCGAAGACATGGTGGAGGTATTTCGTGTCGTGCCGACCTGAGGGTTCTCCTCCGTTAACTTGGACTCAGTTCTACCGGGCCTTCCTTGAGAAGTATGTGCCCTAGTCTTTGAGAGAGGCTTGTAGGGAGCATTTTCTACACCTTGAGCAAAAGGGCATGTCATTAGAGTCTTATGTGACCCGTTTCCTCTATTTGGCCCGATACTCTACTCCGTTGATTCCTACCGAGGCTGATAGGATCAGACGCTTTGTTGGAGGACTAGTGGGCTCTTTATAGATTCCTTGCCTTCAGATGGAGTCTATGGGGGCTTCCTTCCAGTCCATTATTGAGCATGCTTCGATGGTTGAGGGTTCCAAGGCCCGTGCTTTTAGTGGTGGTGACAAGAGGCCACGTCAGACTGGCAACTTTGGGGGTTCTGGTACGAGAGGCGCCGGTCAGTTTTTGAGGCCACCTTAGCCCTATTCCAGTCATCCTGTACACTCGGCATTATCAGCTTCCTCTAGTGAGCCACCTAGACAGAGAGCTCCTGAGAGCTCGTTCTCTAGACCAGTGGACATGACTGCTTTATCTGGGTCTTCAGTTTCTGTGTTTCAGCATTCGACTCCCCTTACCTATTTCTCTTGTGGAAAGGTTGGGCATATTTCCAAGAGATGTCCCCAACCTAGGCGAGATTATCAGCAGCCGAGGACTCCTGTATCATCCGGTGGTTGAGGAGGGACTTCTCAGAGAGGCGGTGCTCAGTTAGGCCGCGGTACTTCCCATGGTTCTAGAGGTGGGTCCTAGCCAGCTAGAGGTGGTACTCAAAGTTCGAGAGGGGGATCCCAGGCTAGGCGTGGTGGAGCCCATTGTTACTCATTTCCTGGTAGGCTCGAGGCAGAGGCCTCAGATGCTGTGATCTCAGGTACCATTTCAGTCCGTCATAGCGCAGTATCTATGTTATTTGATCCTGGATCCACTTATTTGTATGTATCTGCATTTCATGCCATTGGTTGGGATTTACCCCGTGATAGCATAGATATACCTATTCAGGTGTCTACTCTAGTCGGAGATTCTGTGATTGTTGATCGAGTCTACCGGTCTTGTTTAGTTACTTTTATGGGGTATGATACCTGGGTAGATTTAATGATTCTGGATATGGTGGACTTTGATATTATATTGGGTATGTCCTGGCTTTCTCCTTATCATGCGATCTTGGACTGTCACGCAAAGACAGTTACTTTAGCCATGTTGGGCATCCCTAGGCTTGAGTGTAGAGGTACTCCTAGTCCCGCTTCGAAGAAGCTTATTTCCTTCCTTCGGGCGAAGAATTTAGTAAGTAAGGGGTGTTTAGCGTATTTGGCGCATATTCGTGATACGACTATTGCATCTCCACTCCCTTGAGTCTATTCCTATTGTGAGCGAGTTCGCGGAGGTATTTCCGTCAGATTTGTCGGGTATGCCACCGATCTTGACATTGATTTCTGTATCGACGTAGACTTGGGTACTCGCCCTATTTTCATCCCACCATATCAAATGGCACCTGCCGAGTTGAGAGAACTTAAGGAACAATTGCAAGATTTATTGAGCAAGGGGTTCATTAGACCGAGTGTCTCCCCTTAGGGTGCTCCAGTGTTATTTGTGAAGAAGAAAGATGGGACCATAAGGATGTGCATTGATTACCGCCAATTGAACAAAGTCACTATCCAGAACAATTTCCCTATGCCTCGTATTGATAATCTATTTGACCAGTTTCAGGGTGTCTCGGTGTTTTCTAGGATTGATTTGTGTTCTGGCTATCATCAGTTGAAGATTAGGGCGGAGGATATTCCGAAGACAGAATCTCGGACGAGATATGGCCACTATGAGTTTCTAGTGATGTCTTTCGGGCTTACTAATGCCCCAGCTGCATTTATGACCTTGATGAATGGAATCTTTAGGCCGTTCCTTGATTCTTTTGTGATTGTGTTTATTGATGACATCTTGGTGTATTCCAAGAGTAGAGTGGAGCATGAGAGCCATCTTCATACCGTCCTTGGGTTATTGAAGAAACATAGTTTATTTGCCAAATTTTCTAAGTGTGAGTTCTGGTTAGAGTCTGTAGTATTCTTGGGCCATGTGGTGTCCAAGGAGGGGATTATATTTGATCCACAGAAGATCGAGACTGTGAAGGGTTGGGCGAGGCCCACTACTGTTACCGAGATTCGTAGTTTTGTGGGTTTGGCCAGTTATTACTGCCATTTTGTGAAGGGTTTTGCTGCCATTGCTTCGTCCTTGACCAGTTTGACTCAAAAGGACGTTCTTTTCCAGTGGACGGATGATTGTGAGGACAGCTTTCAAAAGCTCAAGCTTCTTTTGACCACAGCCTCGATCCTAGCCTTACATGTGGAGGGCAAGGACTTCATGGTCTATTGTAATGCTTCCTGTATGGATTTGGGTACGGTGTTGATGCAGGAGGGTAGAGTGATAGCTTATGCTTCACATCAATTGAAAGTTCACGATAAGAACTACCCTACCCATGATTTGGAGTTGTTGGTCGTAGTATTCGCCTTGAAGCTTTTGAGGCATTACTTGTGCGGTGTCCATTGTGAGGTTTTTACCGATCACCGTAGCCTTCAGCATGTGTTTACCCAGAGAGATCTTAATTCGAGGCAGCGCCGATGGATGGAGCTCCTGAAGGATTATGACATCTCTATTTTGTATCACCGTGGTAAAGCCAATATGGTGGTTGATGCCTTGAGTCGCAAGGCAGTGAGTATGGAGAGTTTAGCTCGATTGATTATTTTTTAGCGTCCGTTGGCCATGGAGGTTCAGACTCTGTCCAACAGTTTCGTCCGTCTCGACATCTCGACCCCAGAGAGGATTTTGGCTTGTATAGAGGCGAGATTATCGTTATTGGATAGGATCAAGGCTCATCAGTTTGAGGATTCTCAGTTGAGCAAGATCCGAGATAGGGTGTCGAGAGGTGAGGCCAAGGAGGCCATGATTGATTCTGAGGGAATTCTGAGGATTAGAGGACGCGTATGCATTCCTCGTGTTGGTGACCTGATTCAGTTGATCTTATTTGAGGCCCATAGCTCTCGCTAGTCCATTCATCCGGGAGTGACTAAGATGTACCGTAACTTGAGACAGCACTATTGGTGGCGCTGTATGAAGAGGGATATAGTTGATTTCTTGGCTAAGTGTGGAAATTATTAACAGGTAAAGTATGAGCACCAGTGACCCGGTGGGGTATTTTAGAGGATGCCCATTCCCGAGTGGAAGTGGGAGAGGATTGCCATGGATTTTGTCACGGGTCTTCCGAAGACCCTTGGTAAGTTTGATTCTATTTGGGTGATAATGGATCGATTGACTAAGTCCGCTCACTTTGTTCCGGTTCAGGTTTCTTATACCGCGGAGAAGTTAGCCAAGACGTATATTCGAGATATTGTGAGATTACATAGGATCCCTATCTCTATTGTATCTGATCGGGGTACTATCTTCACTTTCGGATTCTGGAGAGCATTTCATGATGAGTTGGGCACCCGATTGGACTTTAGTACAGCTTTCCGTCCCCAGACTGATGGCCAGTCCGAGCAGACCATTCAGGTGCTTGAGGACATGTTGAGGCCGTGTGTTATTGACTTTGGCAGTCATTGGGATCAGCACTTGCCTTTAGTGGAGTTTGCGTACAATAACACTTATCATTCAAGTATTGGTATGACGCCTTTTGAGGCCTTATATGGTAGGAGGTGTAGATCTCCGATTGGTTGGTTTGATGGGTTCGAGGCTCGACCTGGGAACACGGATCTATTGAGGGAGTCTCTTGATAGAGTGAGAGTTATTCAGGCCAAACTCGTGGCGGCTCAGAGCCGGCAGAAGATGTATGCGGACCAGAAGGTTCGGGATTTGAAGTTTGCTCTTGGTGATCAGGTTCTGTTGAAGGTTTCACCCATGAAGGGTGTTATGAGGTTTGGTAGGAAGGGCAAGTTGAGCCCTAGATACATTGGCTCGTTTGAGATCAGGGATTGCATTGGTGATATAGCGTATGAGTTGGCCTTGCCGCCGGGATTGACGGGAGTCCATCTGGTCTTTCATGTCTCGATCTTTGAAGAAATACCATGCCGATGGTACCTATATTGTCCGTTGGGATTCTATATGGCCTGATAGGAAGCGGGTCACCCATTTTCGAGCATTGATTAGCTCGCCTTTTACCCGAGAGGACCGTTGACCCGCTTCCCAAGGTGTCTGGACCAGATTCGAGCAACTTTTGGGAAAAAATAGGCTCAAAGTGAAAAATGATTGACCCAAAGTTGAATTTTGGGCAAACGAACCTTTGTCAAAATTTCGTCAATTCCGAGAGGCCTGGATGGTCGTTTAGAACTTGTGTGTGCAGTTAGTTCAGTTTTCAATGCACTTGGATGCATTCCGGGACTTGGGTGGAGAATTTGGGATTAAGGCATCAAAGGTTGACTCGGTCAACGAGACCTCCCTTGGGAATTCTGAGGCCACAGGCGCGTTCGTAGTGCATTTTTATGTGTGTCTATGTATATGGTATGTGAGCAAATGGCCTCGGGAACTAGTCAGAAAATCGGATCGAATTGTGAGACTTTAGGAGTTTTGGTGTACGGTGCCCTTTAGCGGCACGGCACGGCAAGACGGCACCGTTGGAGCGCGAGCCAGCCATTTGGAGCGGTCAATGGCTTTTGGTCATTACCGCCGAAAGGGTCCAGTGACCGCTGAAGTGGTACCGCTGGGGCGGTCCTAGTGCCGCTGAAGCGGGTGACGGGCAGTTTTGTAAAGTTAATGAAGTGTTTAAAAACCCTTAGGCCTTCATTATGTCCCATTTCGATATTTAAGCTTGAAAAAACTGCTCTTAAGAATATTTGAAGGAAAATCTTGGAGGTAAATCTTACTTATTTCTTCATTCTTCCTTTAATCCATTCTCATGTTAGATTCCCCTTTTCCCTTAGTAAACCCATGGTGATGGGAGTTCAAAGAGGGTTTTGGAAGAACATTATCCCAAGGATTTTATAAATTGGTGATGTTTATGTTAGATATTGACTAACCTAAGCTTATTAAGCATATATCTTCCACTTTTAGCGTTGAATTTCGGAATTAGAGACTTAGGGTTTATACCCAATTTGGGGGTTTTGCTTGAAATCAGAAATTAGGCTAATGCTTGAGCTAAATCGACAATTAGTGGTTGGGTTATGATTACCTAGTACCTAATTTGGTATTTTGCTCTCGAATTTTCCGTTTTGCCCTTGTGATCCCGTTTTCCCAATTTCTAGGGTTAGAATTGACCTAATTGAAATAGTAGCAATATTAGTATCATTCTTCATGATTTCTAATATAGAATTCGATAATGCTTAGACTACTTTGGTTCTGAGGTTCAGCGGAAGGGCAAGACAAATGAGTGAGTTATTGGTGTTGCGGTTCGGCAATCCAGGTAGGTTATGGTTTACCTTTGGTGAGACTTCGTATAGCGAAGCACATATTTAGATTATAATATCGGAGACAGCATATGAACCTTCGGGTATGAAGTCGGGTTGGATATTGCCTTAGGTTGGGCCCTGTTGTGTGTTGGGACCAACCACCCCGTTATGTGTGCTTTGATTGTTCCATTGAGATGGTTTGATGACATGAGTAGTTGATAGATATTAGAATTTGTGTTATTGTGTTAATTGAGATAGAGTTGACATACCGATTGTTAGTATTTGTACTTGGATGTGTTATTGGCGTACCCACTGTTTGTACTTGTGATATTGATATATTGTTGGTGTACCACTGTCGGTATTGTGATATGATATATTGTTGGCGTACCCCATTGTCGGTACTTGTGATATTGAACTTGATTGTTGATGATTGATATACGCATTGCACGCATTCTCACACATTCATGGTGCATGGCCGATACCTGGTCATGATCCGGTATCGTTGATGGAATCTACTGATATTTTGATAAACTCTTTTACTCGAGTGATTGTGAAAAGTACGATGTCCGAAGATCAATTCCAGAATCGTTGATCGTATGAAACTGATATTTGATAAACTCTTTTACTTGAGTGATTGTGAGAAGGCCGATGTTCGAGGTTCAATTTCGGAATCGTTGATTGTGTGAAATTGATATTTGACAGACTCTTTTACTTGAGTGATTGTGAGATGCTCGATGTCCGATGATCTATTCCGGCATCGTTGTTGCATGGCTGATTCCGATGATATTCCGGAATCGTTGTTAGTGCATGGACTCCACGAGTGCCCCAGGGTGGTCCCAGTGAGAATCCCCCCGTGGACAAAGATCCGGGGTCCCGTCTGTCTGTTGGGCAAAGATCTGGGACGGGTGACCCTTAGACTTCGCGATTCACGCTGGGTTGTGCTACCGAGACGTCGATATTTTCGTCCAGAGTACATGTGTACACCTCATCTGCATGGCATTACATTGCATTCATTCCATCATTGCATTGCATTGCATTATGACTTGATTGAGATACTTGGTGATTGGATTGTGATGATTGGATTGGATCGGATATATTCGGACTTGACGTATTTGGGTTTAGATGCTTTACGTAGGCGATGACGGATACTTGGTTGTGATCATATTGTCTTATACTTGCTAGATTCCTTGCTTATCTGCTTTATCTTCTAAATTGTGTTAACTATGCATAGTCGGCTGATGATGCCTACCGATCTTGTTGTTTGTCGACACACTTCTTTGCATTTTTTTATGAATGCAGAGTACCAGGTCGGATCCACTTCTGTGACCCGCGGTTGATCGACATTTTGGCTTTCTCTCGAGTTTTCAGGGTGAGCATGGCGTCCGCTGATCCTGAAGACTTTCCTATCATATGTCTTACTTTTATTTCAGAGACAGAGACATTTATGTATTAGTATTCCAGATTGTACTATTCTCCCTAGATGCTCTTGTATTATTCAGACTAGACCCTGGGGGTGTTTATTGTCTTCCGCACTTTCTACTACTTATATATAGATATATTATAAGACTTATGTATTTGTTCTATTCCGCTGTTTTAAATTCATTCTTTTGTGTATTTATTCATTGTTGAGTCGAGGGTTAGCTTACCGAGGTAGGAAGGTAAGTGCCTGCACGGCCTAAGGAAAATGGGTCGTGACGAGGTTGTCTTTTGTGCTGAAAACCAGGCTATGGTTATCTTGAGGGCTGATGTTTCTGGTTAAAAATATGACAATATAGCTATCATATCAGGTATTTCCATTTGAACTTTGTCGTGACAATTTTTGTTTAATTTTGGATAAATGATGTTTGGTGCAGTGAGGCAGTAGTTATATTTATCTCATGACATCTTGTTGCTAAATGAATAACAATTTTCCTCGGCGCACACATGATCTGTGTGATTATTCTATATATGTTATATAAAGAAATTGTAATTTATTTTAAACTCTGTTTCTTTACCAGCAATTTACAATAAGTTGCAGCATCATTTTCTTAACTCTATCATACTTTTGCTTTGAAGGATCGGCTGGCTTCACATCTGAATCAAGGCTGGTAATCTGATTGTCCTAGCTACTGGGACTTATCACAGGTTCGCTCTCGACACCGCAAACTATGTCAAGGTGAGTAGAAACTCGAGTGTTGTCTTTTATTAAGCACAAAATAATTATTTTCACTTGCCGGTAACATTAACAAAGATCATAGAGTAGTAGTGAAAAATAAACACCTATGGAATTAGAGTGCATTTCTCTGTTTGAGTACTTGGCTTAGCATTCTGGTCGTGGGATTTTGTTCTGAATTTCAAATGTCATCAAGTTCTTCCTTGGAAGTGATCTTTCAAGGTGTTGGTTATTTATTCCAATGAATGAATTATTTCTGCAATCCTCTTTTGGTTACTGTACTCTCTTTATTGTTGATACATTTGTACTTTCCAGTTATCTATAATGAATTTTTCACATGCATTTCAACATGTTTTTCATTTTCTGATTGGAACTATGTACTAGGTGCAAGTTTTTGAGAAGCACTGCATTGTTATTTGTTTTAGGATAGAGATTGCTAAGTTGCTCTATGCATTACATGTGGTGGTTATGGCTTAAGATAAGTGGCGGAACCAAATTTACCTCAGTTGGAATTTGATAATTTAGTCTTTATTTCTTTTGTTTCAAATTAAAATTACATTATTAGCCTTTTTGCTAATTGTTTGCTGAATTTAGCAAATGCATGTCAACAGTTTTTCCAGATTTTACTTCTGGATGCTTCTTTTGGAAATACATGTATTTCAAAATAAAATATTGGGGCATGATCTTCTCTAATTCTATGTTGCTGGCTCCACTGGTATTTAAATAGTTAAAATCTTTGTTCCAAGTAGAAACAAGTACACAACAAAACAAAGGAGGTTGGGAGGTGCCTTTGTAACATCCAATTTTGTGCTTTCTTTAATTTTACGGAAAAGGCTCAAATATGCCATCAAAATATCGGAAATGGCTCATTTATGCTACTCATTCATAGTTTGGCTCATTTATGTCATCGAACTATCGGAAATGTCTCATTTATGTCACTCATCATCTAACGACCCGCTTGGTCATTATAGTCTTTTCGGCACTATTGACCCTTCCCTGAGCTTGTTTAGCTCACATTTGACCCGAGGGAACCGTTGACACGCTTCTCGAGGTGTTCGGGTTTGATTTGGGTGACTTTTTGGAAAACTTTGGCTTTAAGCGAAAAGAATTGACTCAAAGTTGACTTTTGGGTAAACGGACGTTTTTCAGAAATCCGTCGATTCTGAGAGGTCCGGAGGGTCATTTAGAACTTGTGTGCATATCTGGTTCGGTTCCCAGTGCACTCGGGTGCATTTTAGGACTTGGGTTGGGAAGTTGTAATTGAGGTATTGGGGGTTGACTCGGTCAACGAGACCTCCAATGGGAATTTCGAGGCCACGAGTGCGTTCGTAGCGTGTTTTTGTGTATATCTGCATATTCGGTATGTGAGCAGAAGGCATCAGGAGTTAGTCGAAAATTCGGGTCGAGTTTGTTGACACCCAATTTTGGCCCTCCGTTTTCGTTTATTTAATTTCACTATGCTTCTCAGTCTTGAAAAATTCCCAAAAGGAGCTAGGAATATTTTCACTAATTATTACGCTATTTTCCGAGATATATTTCTCTAAAGTTAAGGACATTTTTATCGTTTCTTAGAAATTACCAAAAAAAAAAAACATATTTTATAATTATAAATGACTAAACATAATTTTTTTTATAATTAAATTCACTCGAAAAAATAATGTTGATATACGTATATCAATATTGACATTGACATTTTTCCTTTAATCCTACTTATTACCGTATTAATCATCTTTTGCTCTATTTTAAAAAAAAACTAAATAAGTAAATTAAATTACTTATATTGTAACTAATATATGTACACATTTTTTGGGAAATAATTAGGACGGAGAAGTATATTTTTATTAAATTTTACGAAAAAGAAAGAACGGGAAAATTCGGGTTTACTCTACTATATTTGGACTATTTTAATTCACAAATATTGGGCCAAATAACCCCCCATCGCCAATCCAAACGCCCCAGCCCAAAATCCCCCGACCCGGCCCAAATCCACCTAAACTAAGCAACCCTTAAGTCCCTAAATCAGTAGGCGTTTCATCTTTAACCAAACAGCCCTAAAACAAACGCTCATCTCCTCTCTCTCTTCAACCATCGCCGCCACCCCGTCACTTCCGTCACGTCACCTCACCACC
>NC_081350.1:14514319-14587541 GCF_029784015.1 Lycium ferocissimum
CCTCTTTCATCCGGGGGTTATTCATAACTAGTATTTACTACGCCCGAAAAAAAATTTGCAGCGGCAACTTGGGGGAGCCATCCCTCGGGCCATGTTTCTAGTTAAGGCGCAAACAAAAGTATAAGCAAATGTGTTTAAGTTATTTCTATGTGTTCACTGAATCTGGGCTCTGTAGACCGTCGATGCACTTAAACGGACCGTCAAACATGTTGACGGACTGTCAAGTAGTTCGAAGGTACCGTACTTGTGCAAGTATGGTTTGCCGACCTATTGATGGTACCGTCAACATATTTACGATCCTTTTTATTAAAGAACAGAGTGTCTGAAATCTTAGTCCAGTTCCAACTACACACACATCTGAGATTCATCCTTCATATGTACACAAGCATTCGGGGTTCGAGGCTTGGGGTCACTTAGACTTCACCCACTTGTTCATAATTTACCATTGGTATATCATTGGGTTTTGTTTGGCGGGTATAACAATGTCAAACTGAAGTTATCAATCGAAATACCCTCCAACCCATTGGAGATACTCAGACTTCATTCCATTATGACCATCAATATTACACAATCACTTTTTCGAACCGTTAGCGGGCATAATAATGAACTTAAAATGCAGGTGGATCAAAATGCCTCGCCTACTCTGAATCTAATTAAGGAAAGCATACCAAATTTCCCACCCCCAACCAAAAATTTCAAACAATTTCAACTTTTAGCAAGAATTACAACCTAATTACCAAACCCTAGTGCATGATTCCTACCCAACATGTTCATCATGATATTTTCCAACTTATTTGAACACCCCAACATATTATATTGCTAGCAAAGAAAACCTAGGTCCCATAATCCAATTTTGCAACTAATTTAGGAACCCTAGGTGCCTATTACAAACTGAAAATAAAAACTAAAATTAAAACCAAGAAAAAGGGTGTTTGAATACAACATACCTGATTAACATGAGGTTAAAATAAAAACTTGAGTGAAAATACTAAAAAAAATAGAGAGAAAAATCGTGAGAGTAAGGGCAGAGGGTTTGGGTTTTTTTGTGATGATGAGATGGAGAAGTTTTATAGTGTAGTTTAGGGTATTTAGGAAGTTTAATAGATGAAAGTTCGTGGGGGAATGAATATGGAGTTATGGAGGGAGTTTAATGAGTTAAGGAGTGGAGAAGTGGGAGAGAAAAAGGGCGCATCGATTGGGGATTTTAAAAACCCTCTGCTCGTTAATTTTTTTTATACGGTACTTACCTGGGTAATTCGATGGACCGTCAATGTACATTGATGGTAACATTGAATGTCGGCGGTTCGTCGAATTACGCTGCCAGAGAGTTGAATTTTGCAGACTCTCTGAACTCTGGCTCTGCATACCGTCAATGCGCATCGACGGTCCGTCAACAATGTCGATGATCCCGTCAATTTGTACTGAGATGAACTTTTGCTAGATTCCTGAGTTCCAGTTCCTGCACATTCAACACCCGTCAAACAGCCCAAATACACTATTGAAACAAAATAAACACACTAAGAAAAATACGGAAATCTAAACTTGGGTTACTTCCCAAGAAGTGCTTGATTTACGTCGTGGCACGGTGGTGGTACCGTTTTATTCCGGATCAAGATCCATTCCCAGATGCTTCAACTGGTACCTATCAATAATTCTATCCCCATCAATGCAACCATGGTAGTGCTTCACCCTCTAACCGTTCACCTTAAATGTTCGAGTTCCATCTCTGGACTTCAATTCAATCGCCCCATAGGGTGAAATACTTACCACCTCAAAAGGACTGGACCACCTTGATTTTAACTTGCCCGGTAACAACTTCAGTCTGGAATTAAACATCAGTATAGGATCACCCTTGTAGAATTCTCGCTTCAGGATCTTCTTGTCATGATAGTGTTTCATCCTTACCTTGTACAATGTTGCACTCTCATAGGCCTGGTACCGAAATTTCCCATCACGTTGAGTTGAAACAACCGAAGGATAGTTGCTTCATCCCAATCCATATTCAATTTCTTCAAGGCCCACATGGCCTTGTGTTCCAAATAACGCGGTGGCAAGCTTTGGCAAAAACTAGCTTGAAAGGCGAAGTCCCAATCGGGGTCCTCTAAGTAGTAAGAAGCTCCATAACGCATCATTAAGCTTTCGAGACCGCCGGGGCCGGTTCTCGCATTTGACCGTCTTTTTGTCAAAATACTCTTGATTTCCCCGATTCCGAAACTTCAACTTGCCCTCGTTCGTCCGAGCGTGATATAGTAGGGCCACCCTATGTTTCACACCATACTTCTCTATCAACTCTGTTAAGGCTCTATTGCAAAAGTGAGAACCACCATAACTGATTATCGCCCTCGGGGTACCAAATCGAGTAAATATGTTTTTCTTTAATAACTCCAACACTCTTTTGGCTTCATTATTAGGTAAAGCCACCGCTTCTACCCATTTTGATTCATAATCAATAGCAACCAAGATATATTTCATGCCACAAGAGCTCACAAAGGGCCCCATAAAATCAATCCCCTAGACATCCAACACCTCTACTTCCATCACAAAGTTTATAGGCATCTCTTGCCTCCTACCAATACTCCTTTGTATTTGACACTGATCACACGACCGCACCAACAGATTTGCATCATGAAAGAGAGTAGGCCAATAGTAACCACATTCAAGAACTTTAGCAGCAGTCCAATTTCCACTGTAATAACCCCCAACTGGGATGTCATGGCATGCCTTCAGAATCGCCATCACTTCACTCTCGGGAACACAATGTCGAATAATGTTATCAGCGCATGTTCTGAACAAGTAGGGCTCATCCCAGTAGTATTGACGAGAATGCCGTGAGAAATTTTTCTTTTGGCATGACTTGATCTCATCTAGGATTATGCCTAATACCAAATAGTTGGCAATGTCTGTATATCATGGTGGTACTTTCATTGAGCCGCCAACACCGCTCATCCGGAAACCCATTATCAATATCTAGCTCATTCGAAGGTCTCCGACTTTTCAAGCCGAGAGAGATAGTGCCGCACCGATTCTCGCTCCTCATGTCTTTCACCTCGAAACTGAACTCTTGCAACAACAACACCCATCGAATCAATCACAGCTTAGCTTCCCTCTTCTCTATCAGGTACCTCAATACAGCATGATCAGTGTATACCACAATTTTAGACCCCAACAGATAGGCCTTAATTTTCTTGCAAAGTAAAGACTATACAGAAGCAGCCTGGGTCACTATATGTAATTCATCTGAGCCACATTCAATGTTCGACTGGCACAATATATAGGATGCATGATTTTATTATGTCTCTGACCAAGCACAACACCGATAACAAAATCGCTCGTATCACACATCAACTCAAATGGCAGAGACCAGTCAGGAGAAACAATAATAGGGGTTATGGTCAAACGCTCCTTTAATTTATTAAATGCCTTCCGACACTGCTCGTCAAATTCGAACTTAGCATCTTTTTCAAGAAGCTTACACAAAGGGTTAGCAATTTTGGAGAAGTCCTTGATGAAACGCCTATAGAAACCAACATGTCCGAAGAAACTCCGGACACCCTTACTGAGATAGGTGGAGGAAGTTTTGAAATCACATCAATCTTTGCCTGATCGACTTCAATCCCCTTTTCAGAGATTTTATGCCCGAGGACGATCCCTTCCTTCACCATAAAGTAGCACTTCTCCCAATTCAGCACCAGATTAGTCTCCTCACAGTGTTTAAGCACTAGACCTAGATGGTCAAGAAAGTCATCAAAAGAATCACCTACCAAGGAGAAATCATCCATAAGGACCTCAAGGAAGTCTTCCACTATATTAGAGAATATTGACATCATACACCATCGAAAGGTAGCCGGTGCATTGCAAAGACCGAAGGGCCTCCTGCTGAAAGCGAATGTCCCATAAAGATAAGTAAATGTCATCTTCTCCTAATCTTCAAGGGCAATGTTAATTTGTATCCCGAATACCCGTCTAGAAAGCAATAGTAAGACCTCCCTGCTAGCCGATCAAGCATCTGATCAATAAAAGGCATAGTGGAAGTGATGCTTGCAAGTAGCGGTGTTAAAGTTTGCATAGTCCATGCAAACTCTCCTAACTATCACAATCCTCATCTAATCGCTTCATTCTTTGCATTGGGCACCACGTGATGTCGCCCTTTTTCGAACACGAAACCGGGCTCACCCATTTATCGTCGTTAACGGTAAACCACTCAAAGATTCAACCACTTGATGATTTCTTTATTTACGACTTTTTGCATTTTTCTATTCGGCTTCCTTTTTGATGTTCCACACGGCTTGCTATCCTCCTCTAACTGGATTTTATGCTCACTGGTCCTAGAAGGAATCCCCCGAATATATGCTATGGTCCAACCAATAGCACGCTTATACTCACGTAATATCTCCACAAGCCTCTCGATCTACTCCTCAGTCAGTAATGCTGAAACAATCACTGATAACGTATTATTTAGATTTTAGACCAAGGAACTAATACTTCAAATGTGATAGAGTTGCTTAAGCCTGCCTTCGGTGGCTCAACGATACATGGCTTTGTCGATGAGTTATTCTATTTTCCAGATCAAGATTAAGCTTCTTTGGGTGGTAAGAATATGAGCCCAATCCAACAAGCGAATTAACTGCCTCTACATAACCCTCCATGTCTTCAATATCAAAATTTATAAGAATAGCAACAAGAGCTTCTCCCAGACTTTCCTCTTCCATCTTGAATTCCACAGCTTCATCAACAACATCAAGAGAATTAATCATTGAAATGATCTCGTAAGCACTTGGTGACTTCAACCCCTTACTTTCCTAAAAAGTAACTTCCTCATCATTGACTTGAAATTTTATTTCGTTCTTTCTCGAATCCGTAAGAGCTCTTCCCGTAGCAAGGAAAGGTCTCCTCATAATAATAAGAATATCCTGATCAACTAGACATTTAAGAATCACAAAATCAGCGGGCAACATAAATTTACCAACCTGCACAAGAACATCATCATCCACGCCAACCGGCCGCTTAATAGATCTATCAGTCATCTGTAATATTATAGTAGTCGGCCTTGGTATCCCCAAACCTGATTGCTTGCAGATAGCAAGTGGCCTCAAATTTATACTCGCCCCATTATCACACAGAGCACAAGCAAAATCATGGTATCCAACAGAACAAGGAATGGTGAATGCCCCAGGATCTCCCTTTTCTAGAACGTAGTTGTTGAAATAATGGAACTCACAATTTGAGTCAAACTCACGATTTCATGCTGCACCGTCTTCTTCTTGGTCAATAGGTCTTTCAATTACTTAGCAAAACTGAACATCTCTTTAACAGCATCCAAGAATGAAAAGTTCAGAGATAATTGCTTCAGCTGATCAGAAAAATTCTCGAACTTAGCATCTTCCTTCTTCTTCACCAACCTTTGCGGAAAGGGAGGTTTAGATTTAAAAAGCTGAGTCAAAGGCTGAGTAGCCCCTTTACACCGTTTGCTCTCATCATCACCACCTTCGAACTTCTCCCGGAATATCGCAACTATTTCTTCACAACAGAACCTCAACAACAATAATTGGTGCATCGGATTGCTCCTTTTCCTCTTCATGAATTGGCTCGAGATCAATAACCTTCTTTTTAGCACTTTGGAGTATTTTACCACTCTGAGTACTGATAGCAACACACGATCTACACTGCCTCTCCCATTCTTCGAATTCAGAATATTGTCACTCGGAAGTCCTCCTTTTTGTGAAGTCACGCTTCTCTGAAATATCACGCATCTACAATCAAGCTTTTCAGTCGCTATATGAGATCCCACTATTTTCGTCAGCCCAGATAAGGCCTTCTCAGCCTTGATTTGATTTTCTTACACCTTCTTAAGCATAGCCTCCATTTGCGAACTACTTTAGTCATTTGATTGCCCCTTTGGTGGATTATATGGATTGGAACTCTTACTTTCGAAATTGTTGTTATTGTTGTAGTTCCCCTGGCTACGCCACCATAATAACCTTGTCCCCGCATAGTACGTCCCCAGGTCTCCATTGATTTTGATTCTAGTAACCCCCTTATAATTTTGCCTTTGATAACCCCTTAAAAGTTGTTCACATAGTTAGCATCTTCAACCTGTATAGGAGGTCCCTCGTGATATGGACCCTCTTGGACTTGGTACATCCCATTCGGCACACCTGAAGTATCTTTGCAAACATTTACCTTCTTGGTCTAGTTCTCATCAAACTTCTTGGTCAGCAAAGAGATATTCGTTACAAACTGAGCCAATGTCTGCTGAATATCCTGATTCTCCTTCACCATATTCTGGATCATGGCATTACTGTAGGGTATAATATCAGCATTGTTCAAGTGCCAAGCCTGATTTTGTGTAGTCAATCTGTTAAGTATGTCGGTAACTCGAGTGTAAGATTTATCCATAAAACAACCATCAGCTGAGTTATTCGCAATTGACTGTGTTATTAGATCCAGCCCTCGGTAGAAATTCTCCATTAATATGTTCTCCGAAAAACCATGAGTCGAAAACTTCTGCAGATATTCTTTCAGTCTCTCCCAAGCTTCGTATAATTGCTCCCCCGATCTTTGCTTGAATTCATAGATTTTGTCACGGATCTCAGCCTTCTTGCTAGGAGGATACCATTTCTTGAGAAAGAGTGCTACCATCTCTGCCCATGTATTAATAGAATTCTAGGGCAGCTTCTCGAACCACATTCTTGCTTCTCCAGCTAAGGAATATTTGAAAAGCCTCAGCCGAATAGCATCTTGTGACACATTATTTTGGATGTGATGAGCACATACATTCACAAAGTTCTGCAAATGTCGTTGAGGGTCATTATCGGTAGAGTTCCGAAAGTTGCCCTCAAACTTCAACAACTGGTAGAGAAAGGAGTCAATTTTGCAACTAGCAGCTCCAACCCGAGGATGGACAATAGCTGATGCGTAGTCCTCCTCATTATTCAGATCAACAAATGCGTTCACCTCATTTGTATCATTCGGGGGGTCATTATGTTGACCACCCTGGTTACCAGGTGTTGCACGCTGATTTCGCATAACCATGATCACCTGGTTCACAAGGAATAGCAAACAAGGTGTGATGGAATAAGAAAAAGACTTCAATCAAAGCAAACACTATTTAGTAATTTCAAAACTGTATTCCCCGACAACGGCGCCTAAATTTGATACCCTTAAATTGCACCTTTTATTAGCGTAAAGTAGACGATGTCAAATATGGCAACCCAACAAGGTTGGAATTGAATCCCATAGGAAATATGGTGTGAAAAGGTTACTAAAATCATAGAATGCTTTATTTAGGTCTAATGTCTTACTCCGATGAATTTGTAGAAAGTTGATTTTTATGACTAATTGCTAACTAATTTCTTTGGATTGTAATATATGGTAAAAGAAACCAAGGTTGTGTCCCCGCCAGATGAATGCAATGCTTAGGGTTCTAATATGTTATACTTCTAATGGATCGTTGTATAAGTGCACTTAATCTCTAATGGAGTTCCTAATATTTCCCAATAGTTAAGAACAATATCTCTTTATGATTTTTCCAAATACAAAAGAGTTTATATGAAGAACGATTAATTATGCCAAGCAAATTCCTCTTATTCCTAAGTGAATTTATTAAGCAAAGTTTAAAGCCATGAGCTCTTGTTATTAGTTCTTACCAAACCCTAATTATTTTCCCAAATAAATCAAGGTTTATGGAATAAGCTAATGTTTGCAACCATCAACTAACAATGAATAATGAAGAACTCACAAACCTTAACAATCCATTATGCATATATCACAACTAGAAACCTATGCGCAAAACACCCATCCTTGGGTCCACAACCTCAGTAGGAAATTTAGCTACTCGTGGAATTGATAAAAACGCAAGACATTGTAATTGTTGTTTGAACTTACAAAGAGAATTGAAGATAAACTAAATAGAGTAGTCTTGAAACCCTTGAAAGAACTCAAAGTGCTCAATACAAGTCTTCAACTCAAGATGTCTAAAAAATAAAACCTAATCATGTATTTATACAAGTCAAAAACTTAGAATTAATAAAACAAATCCTGCCCAAGTCGGCTTGCAACTCGACAAATCGTCAATGTACATCGACGGTACCGTCGAGTAGTGATGATACAAGTTGATGGTCTGATGACAGAGAACCAAGCTTCAGAACTTCAACCGTCGATGTACATCGACGAATCGTCGAACATCGGTCCGTCAACCTTCCCGTCCTTTTGCATCCCAAAGTTGCACAGTCTTTGAACTTTCACTCATAGAAGATTGACAACATACTTGACGGACCGTCGAGCATGTTGACAGTCCGTACAAGTGCATAACAGTGCCTTGTCTTCAAAGTTCCTTGTTTTCAAATGTTTTTGCATTCCAACTTCTAAATAACTGCAACATACACAAAACACATAAAACGAACATAAGCTCACTCAAAAACAAGAAAACCTTAAAGTCAAGAAGCATTAAATATGCCATAATTTCACGGCACATCACAGACCCCTGAGCAGAGACCTACTCATATAGTACACCCCGCTGCAGCTATGGCTCCCCGAATTGATGCAATGCCAGACCTGGGGGATGATCTTAGACCCATGGCGGGCCTTGTTATGACCTTGACTTATCACTTTACTTTAAGATAGCTCGGGCAGGCACTCTTCTTCGGAAAGAGGAGTTGTTTGCCTTACCACACCGACCTAGTTGGGAGGTTTAGAAGATGTGCCGTAGCCGCCGAGGAATTGTACCTCCGGAGAGGACGCTTATGAGTTCATCTTGGATGTGTACGAGTTGTTACAGAATGGGGATCATAGAGTCCCATGGAGTGAATATGTGTCCTACGGGCTTCGTGGAGACGCGGAGACTCGTGGAGGTATTTTGTTGCTTGCGTCCGAGGTTCTCCTCCCCGATTTCGGGACTCGATTCCCGGGGCTTCTTCGAGGAAGTATGTGCCCCGGGCTTTGAGAGGGGCGTATAGGGATGAGTGTCTACATCTTCAGCAGAGGGGATTATTTGTGGAGGCCTACGTGACTACGTCATCCGTATCCGACCCGTTATTGGGCCTTCCGATTCCCCGGGCTCGACAAGATTAGGCGCTTTGTTGGTGGGCTCGTTAGTTCTCTTCAGATTCCTTGCCTTCGGATGAAGGCTATCACGGCTTCCTTCCAGTCCATCATTGAGCATGCTTCTTTAGTCGAGGCCGTTAAGGCTTGCGCATTTGGAGGGGGGAGTGAGAAGAGGCAGCGAGTGATTGGGAGTTATAATGGTTATAGATCGAGGGACGCCAGTCAATTTTCTAGGCCGTATCAACCATATTCCGGCCGCCCATACTGGTCGGCTTTTCGAGTTTCTCCGATCGCCACCCAGCCGGGAGCTCGTTTTCTCGACCAGTAGATAGGGTTATTCCAGCCGGGTCCTCAGCTTAAGCCTATTAGTCTTTACCCTCTAGGGGTTGTTTTGTGTGTGGAGAGTTTGGCCATATTTCTAGGAGGTGTCCCCGATCACTTCGGTAGGATCATCGCCACGAGGACCGGCTAAGTCGTCAGTAATTGCGCAGGCACTTCTCAAAAGTGGCGGTGCTCGATTGGCGGTGGCGCTTCTCGGGTTTCTGAAGAGGTTGATCCCTGTGGTCGGGCAGAGGCGGGTCCCCCGAGTTCTAGAGGTGGATCTCGCTCCGGACGGTGGGGGCCCGATGTTACTCATTTCCGTGTAGACCCCGCGCAGGCCTCGACGTCGTTATGTTGGCCACTCGTTTCGGGTTCGACTAGAGTTAAACATATGTGTTATTTGATCCTGGATCCACTTATTCGTATATGTCTGCATATCTTGCCGTTGATTGGGATTTTTCTTGTGACAGCATAGCTGTACCTGTTCATGTGTCTACTCCGGTCGGAGATTCTGTTATGGTTGATCTAGTTTATTTGTCATGTTTAGTCACTTTTATAGGGTATGACACTTGGAATAGATTTGATGATTCTTGATATGGTGAGTTTTTACATTATCTTGGGTATGACCTGGATTTTTCCTTATCATGTGATCTTGGACTGTCATGCCAAGACAGCCACGTTAGCTATGCCGGGTATTTCTAGACTTGAGTGGATAGGTACTCCTAGCCTCGCTCTGAAAAAGATCAAATCTTTTCTTCAGGCGAAGATATTAGTCAACAAGGGGTGCTTAGCTTATCTGGATCATGTGTGTGACACTACTATTGCATCTCCACCCCTTGAGTCCATTCTTATTGTGAGCGAGTTCGCGGAGGTATTCCCGCCGGATCTGTCGGGTATGCCACCCGATTGCGATATTGACTTTTGTATTGACTTGGGTTGAGACACTTGCCCTATATTCCTCCATATCGGATGGCACCTGCCGAGTTGAGAGAGCTTAAGGAGCAGTTATAGGATTTATTGAGCAAGGGGTTTATTAAACCGAGTGTCTCCCCTTGGGGTGCTCCTGTGTTATTTGTGAAGAAGAAAGACGGATCCATGAGGATGTGGATTGATTATCGCTAGCTGAACAAGGTTACTATTCATAACAAGTGTCATATGCCTCGTATTGATGATTTATTTGACTAGCTTTAGGGTGCTTCAGTGTTTTCGAAGATTGAATGCGTTCGTGCTCACCGGGGTTGAGGATCGGTGATATTTGGTCTTACCAATGCCCCTGCTGCATTCACGACTTTGATGAATGGCATCTTCAGGCCATTCCTTGATTCCTTTGTGATTATGTTTATTGATGATATCTTGATGTATTCCAAGAGTAGATAGGAGCACGAGAGCCATCGTCGCCTTTCACGTACTTGGAATACACCTTTCGACTGCATCGACTCGGAAAGGATGTTCTTCTTGGGTGGTCCGATAATTGTGAGGAGAGCTTTCAAAAGCTCAAGACTCTTTTGACTTCAGCCCCGATTTTAGCATTACTCGTAGAGGGTAAGGATTTCGCGATCTATTGTGATGTATCCCGTATGGGTTTTGGTGTTTTATTGATGCAGGAAGGTAGAGTCATAGCCTATGCTTCCCGTCAGTTGAAGATCCTTAAGAAGAATTACCCTACCCATGATTTGGAGTTGTTAGTCGTGGTCTTTGCTTTGAAGATTTGGAGGCATTACTTGTATGGTGTCCATTGTGAGGTTTTCATATATCACCGTAGTCTTTAGCGTGTGATCACCCAAAGAGATCTTAATTCCAGGCAGCGCCGATGGATGGAGCTCCTGAAGGACTATGACATCTTTATTCTTTATCATTCAGGGAAAGCCAATGATGTGGCTGATGCCTTGAGTCGCAAGCAGAAGAAGCATAATTCTGTTCCAAAGCTTCGTTAGACAATGATGTGGTTGATGCCTTGAGTCACAAGGCAGAGAGTATGGGGAGTTTAGCTCGTTTGATTGTTTCGAGCGTCCGTTGGCCATGGACGTTCAGAATCTGGCCAACAGTTTCGTTTATCTTGATATTTCAGCCCCAGGTAGAGTTTTAGCTTATGTAAAGGTGATATCTTCCTTATTAGATCGAATCAAGACTCATCAGTTTGAGGATGCTCAGTTGAGCAAGATTCGAGATAGGGTACTGAAGGGTGAGGCCAAGGAGGACATAATAGATTCTGAGGGCACTTTGAGGATTAAGGGGTGCGTGTGCGATCCTCGTGTTGGTGATCTGATTCAATTGATCTTGATTGAGGCCCATAGCTCTCGATATTCCATTCATCGAGGGGTGAGTAAGATGTATCGTGATTTGAGACAGCACTATTGGTGGCATCGGATGAAGAGGGATATAGCCGATTTCGTGGCAAAGCCTGGTAATTGTCAGCAAGTTAAGTGGGAGCACCAGTGACCCGGTGGTGTACTTCAGAGGATGCCTATTCTCAAGTGGATGTGGGAGAGGATTACCATGAATTTTGTTGTAGGTCTCCCAAAGACCCTGGGTAAGTTTGACTCGATTTGGGTGATAGTTGATCGGTTGACTAAGTGGCTACATTTCATTCCGTTCCGATTTCGAGATCTTCTTGCGGAGCGAAGTTAGCCAAGTTGTATATTCGTGATATTATGAGATTGCATAGGGTTCCTACTTCTATCATATCTGATCGGGATACTATCTTCACTTTCCATTTACTGAAGGCTTTTACAGAAGTTGGGTGCCGGTTGTATCTTGATGTGACTTTCCACCCCCGGACGATGGGCGGTCCCGAGTGGACGTTCGGTGCTCGAGGATATGTTGAGAACTTGAGTTATTGATTTGTTGGTCATTAGGATCAGCACTTACCGTTGGCAGAGTTTGCATACAATAACAATTATCACTCGAGTATCGACATGGCTCCTTTTGAGGCTTTGTATGGTAGGAGATGTAGGTCTCCGGTTGGTCGGTTTGACGATTTGAGGTTCGACAGGGTACGAATGCATTGAGAGGAGAACCTCTTGAGAGAGTAAGGGTTATTTGAGGCCAAGCTTTTGTGACTCGAGTCGATAGAAAGATGTCTTGGAATCGGGAGGTTCGGGATTTAGAGTTCGACATTAGTGACCGGGTTCCATTCGATCTCACGCCGTGAAGAGGGTGTTAGGAGGTTTGGGAAGAGAGAGGCAAGTTGAGTTCGAGGTATATTGGGTCATTTGAGATTTTTTACCGTGTCGGCAATGTTGCTTATGAGTTAGCCTTGCCGCCAGGCTTGGCGGGAGTTCATCCAGTTTTTCATGTGTCTATTCTGAAGAAGTACCATGCCGACGGTGCTTACATTGTTCGTTGGGATTCGATATTTCTTGATGAGAATTTGACCTATGAGGAGGAGGCTATTGCGATTTTGGTTAGCGGTTCGAAAAGCCGAGATCCCAAGGAGAGACCGCCCCGAAGGTGCAATGGAAGCACGCTCTGCTACGGTGAGGCCACTTGGGGATGCGAGTTCGATATACGTAGCCGATATCCTCAGTTGTTCGCTGATTCGGGTCCTTCTCCGTTCCTTTTCCTTCATCGCTCGAGGATGAGCGGTGGTTTAATTGGTATCTGATGTAACAACCCGCTTGGTTGTTATAGTCTTTTTGACACTTTTGACCCTTCTCCGAGCTGTTCGGGGTTGATTTGGGTGACTTTTTGAGAAAATTTGGCTCTCAGCGAAAAGAGTTGACTCAAAGTTAACTTTTGGGTAAATGGACATTTTTCAAAAATTCATCGATTCCGAGAGGTTCGGGGGGTCATTTAGAACTTGTGTGCATATCTGGTTCAGTTCCCAATGCACTCGAGTGCATTTTAAGACTTGGGTTGGGAAGTTGAAATTGAGGTATTAGGAGTTGACTCGGTCAAAGAGACCTCAATTGGGAATTTCAAGGCCACGAGTGAGTTTGTAGCGTGTTTTATGTATATCTGCATATCCGGTATGTGAGCAGATGACCTCGGGAGTTAGTCGGAAATTCGGTTCGAGTTGTGAAACTTGGAGACTTTTCTGGTGTCTGGTGCCCGCTTTGGCGCACGACCAAAGACCGCGGCACGGCTTCTGCTAAGGGGTAGCTCACCCCGTCATGAAGCGTCCTGTGCAATTCTAGCTTGACCGCTACAACGATCAAGGGACCGCCGAAGCGGTGACGCTGAAGCGACCTGATGGTCGCGGAAGCGGGTGTCGGGCAGTTAAGTCGTTAAGTGAAGTGTTAAATGTCCTAAGTCCCTCATTTATTACTATTTCGAAATCTAGGCTATTGGGAGCAATTCTAGGATATTCTTAGAGGAAATTCTATGTGGTAAGTTCTTCTAATCCCTTTACTATTCCAATTTCCTTAAACATCTTAGAATTCATTTATCTTGATAGTTCATTAAGTGATTGAAGATTAAAAGTAGGTTCAATGAGTTATTCTTTCTAGGCTTCTAAATCATGATTTGTTGGTTGAGTTAGCTTCTTTAAGCATGGAATTGATGATTAGAACCCTTTATTTCATAATTTCTTCCTAATTAAGGCTAATTTATGGAACTGGAAATTAGGGTTTATACCCAAATTTGGGGGTTTTGTCTAGAATTCGAATTTGAGTAAATCGCCGATTATTCCACGTAGAGCTTAAATTTCATGTTAGAACCTTTAGATTCCTAATTTCACCCTTCTAGTTCATAAAACATATTCCATAGGTTGGGGATTTGGGTTTTGAATAAAAGTCGGGTTTGTTTGATGTTCTTCTTGATTCGAATGTGCCTAGACTTTCTTTATCTCGAGGCTCAAAGGAAAGGGAAGTCTAAGGAGTGATTGTTTGGTGATATTGCTATTTGGCCTTCTCGGTAGGTTACGGTTTACCCTATGGTGAGACTTCGTTTAGCAAAGCATATATTTACACGATATTATCGGAGAAAGCATGTAAACCTTCGAATATGAAGTTGGGTTGGATATTGTCTTAGGTTGGGCCCTGTTGTGTTATTGGAGTTAGCCACTCCGTTGTGTTATGACTTATCCTGTTCTATTGTTGTTGGCTTGATGCCACGTGGAGATAGTAGATATTGAAGACTATATATATATATATATATATCTTGACCATGATAGTATCTTACTTGTTGATGTTTGATATGAGGATAGTGTTCTATTATGGCTTATTGTGTGGCCTTTTCATGATATTGTTGGTGTGCCCATGTGTGGTACTTGTGCTATTGATTTGATTATTGACATTGAACTCATACATTGCATGCATTCTCATCCTTCATGATATACTGTTGATACATTAATGATACTTGAGAAAATACTATTATGAGCTAGGCTCAGTTGGAGGAGAGTGACGTGAGGACCAATTTTCGATGGTTGTCCGGGACCGAGGTTGTGCGTAGCGATTCAAGGGTTGTTAATGCGGAAACATGAGGTAGCGATTCGGGTTGTTGCCGAAGTGAGGGTACATGGACTTCGAAGTGTCCCCGGGACTGTGCTATTGAGATGTGATGTTCCATCATCGGAGTACATGTGTACACAGCATATGCATTGAGTTCATATTTCATACATTATTGCATTGCATTGCACTATGGCTTCTATTGTGATATTCTTGTGATGTGTTTGTGATATACGGATTCTGACTGAGTATTTGAGACTTGTCATAATTAGGTTTTGATGCTAAACATAGGTGATGATGTGTACTTGGATTATGGCTTGTGTTTGACTTATACCTCTTTGATTTATATGTTTATCTACTTTGTTGTCTTAATATGTGTTAGCTAAACTTAGTCGGCCTATGATACCTACCAGTACTTGTTGTTTATCGACCCGCACTTGTCGCATTCTTTTATGAACGCAGTTCCGGAGTAGGATAGACCTCTCGCTTCTCGTGGCTGATAGTGGATCGAGAGTTGCGCGTAAAGTCTTACAGGGTGAGCACGAGGACGTCCGCTGCCTTGGAGATTCTACCTTTATCTATGTCTTATTTCATATTCTGAGACAAATTCAGACTATTGATGTATTTTGTTACTTTCAGACTTGTAGTACCTAGTTAGAGGCTCTTGTATGGTTAGACCAGACTCTGGGTGGATTTGATGTATTTCCTTATTTCCGCACATTTCTATATGATTATTATCAGACTTACGTAATTCTTATCTCTTCCGCTTGTTTATTTGCTTATTTATGACTTTTCAATTGTTGGGATAAGGGTTCGCCTACCGAGGTGGGAAAGGTAGGTGCCCGCATGACTTAGCTAAATTGGGTCGTGACACATCAATAGTTTGGCTCATTTATGCCATCGCCCGTGACCAAAATGACTCATCAATGCCATTTTTCATTAACGTCGGTTTTATAAAACCAGATAAGACACGTGGCCTCCAATTAGAGGTCTACGTCGTTTAATTTAACTAGCCCAATTTTAAATCCCAAATAAATAAAAAAATTCGACCCATACACCCGACCCACCCACAACCATAATTTAGTTGGAGGCCACGTATCATATCTGGTATTGTAAAACTGGCGTTAATGAAAAATGGCATGGATAAGTCATTTTGGTAACGGACAATGACATAAATGAGCCATTACCGATAGTTCGATGGCATAAATGAGCCAAACTATTGATGAGTGGCATAAATGAGTCATACTATTGATGAGTGGCATAAATGAGTCATTTCTGATAGTTCGATGGCATATTTTAAGCCTTTTCCATTAATTTTATCTATTCTTCGTAAATCGCTCCTTCTTTTAATGTAGTATAGTATTCAGAAAACTTTGTGCAATTTCAACACATAACATTACTGATCATTCATGCTTTATTCGGTTGGAATATAATGGTTGGACACTTTGGATTTCACAGGCTTCTGAAACTCAAATTTGCTCCAGCCGGAGAAAGCGGGAAAATACTTACTGTTAGAAGTAAGTTCTCTACTTTTTTTGTTCTATAAGCTTAATATTATTTTGTGTTATGCTTTTAAATTTAATTTAGCAAGTCACAGTTATCTTCTTGCTTAAGGAATTTTGTCCTTGGTTGAGAGTTATCTTGCGGTCTGTTGTAATCTGACTAATTCAAATTAAGTGAATCTGTCACCACATAATTGATAATTTAAAATTGGTAATGCAATGGCTCTGTTTGGTATGTTTTTTTCTTTTATGATAAGGCTATGTAATGATATTTGTGTAACTGTAAAGGGAAAAGTTTACATGTTAAGTAATTATTTGTGGCACTAGAGCTATAGATCAAACACATAAAGGCACTCTGTTAAATAAGTGAGAAGTTGACTTTGTTAAATAATTATTATGGTACTTTACTTCATTTTGTTACTGTTCATTTATAACTAGTTAACTTATCCGCGCTTCGCGCGGTTAGACACGTGTTCTATAAATTTTCTTGACATAAAGGGATACAAAATTATATTATATAATAGAAATCTTAAAAAATAGACATACAGTAAAAGACATACATATAAAAAATATTGAAAGATAAAATGAATGTGTAAGAATACGCTAAAGCAGCCAAGGATGTCAACAACCTTTTTCTATTTGCGTCTTTAATCAAAAAAAAAAATTATAAAATATATCACAATATTAATCTATCTATTAAACGTCAAATCAATAATAATAATCTATTAACCTAATTATTAGCCATAATTATTATTATTATTATTATTATTATTATTATTGTTGTCGTCTAACATATTTCAACCTTCTAAATATTTGTAAAACTATTTCCGTTTATTTTTCTTTCCAAACCCAAACAATGAAAGTATGTTTTATAGTAAAATTTACTTGGCATAGCTTACATTATTACCTAGAACATAACTAAACTTTAAAATAATTATATTTATATATCACTTTTTTACCACTCATCCGCTCCCACACCCCTAAATTTAAGCCAAAAAAAGGTCCCTCTCACCTATCCCCCTAAATACACACCATTATGCCCAATATCCCTTAATTTCCTCCAATTTCAAATCAGTTTTATAATAGTTCAACTTCCTTGTTTATAATTAACTACTCATTAATTTCACTCATAATTCAAATCTAATTCCCAAAAAAAAATCGATTTTTACGTTTAATTTAATAATAATTTTAATTCCTAATGTTTTGGATTGATATTTAATAGTTGTTTTGCATATATATTTTGGCTATATTTTAATTGTTTTTTTGATTATTATGTTCAATATTACTTATTCGTTTCGTTGACTATATTTCAAATATTTTGACTATATTAAAATCAAAAATAAAAAATTGTCAAAGAAAACGTTGTTACCTCAATTATGAACTCAATTATGACTATATTTTGGCTAATGTATTTTGATTATTATGTTCAATATTATTATTTCGTTTGTGGACTATATTTCGTATATATTTTTCTATATATTTTGACTATATTTTTCAAAATTTAAAAATAAAAAAAATAAAAAAGTTGTAGTGAAAACGTTGTTACCTCAATTATGTACTCAACTTTAATTCGGTATTTCAATAGGTGAATTCAAATATATATTCGTCGTTTAAAACGAGTTTTGTTCACTGGTTTGATATTGTTATTTTTCAAAGTTTTTTGATGAACTAGTTTTTGAACCTTTTTTTTTTTTTTTGGTTAAAAATATGAATGTACTTTTTGAATTCAATTTTTTTTTTAATTTGTTAACAATGAGATATGAAGATATGAAATGGGAGGATATTTGCGTGAATTAAGGAACATTAAATACCGATTTTAATTTAAATTGGAATAGATTTTGTTTCCATAAATAACTTTCAGCTTTCTCGCCGTGCGTATTTTCATATATTTAACGCGTCTACTACTAAATAATCGAATTGTAAATGTAGAACATATCTATCGAAAATTTTACTTATTGTTATCCATTGAAATCAAGAAAAAACAATCGGTCTATCACTGTTGGCATGATTAGTCACTTGTTTGCAGAACTAACCCCAATAATAACTGTGTCCTTTGATTTGTTTGAAATTGCGAACAAATATCACTCGCATTGTCGAACGTATGAATTACGTAGTTTAATTTCTAAAGAGTTGAGCAAACTTCGACAATAGAATTATTTCTGAAAACCTCCAAATCAGTTAATAAAGTTAGTTATAATAGTAGAAAAATTGTTATTTGCTCATTAATTGAGAAAATAAAAAATGTTAGGAGAGTTTAAGCTTGTGAATAATTTGAATAAAATTATATATTTATTAACCTAAAAATCAATATATAATATAAAACTAGGCATAGACAATCCTATGTGGCACCTCTCTATGACCTCCATTGACATTTATCTTTTTTCTCTTTTTTTTTTTTGGATTTTTTATGATCTTTTTCTATATAATAAATCAGGCAAATCACCTAAGAAATGCCTCACAAAAATGAATGCTCCTGCAACCCACGTTTGAGTATTCAATACAGCCTTCTATTACGAACCAATAAAACCCAGCCCACGTAATAGCACCTTAAACCATATTAAATTGGTTGGCATTAAACCCCAAAGAAGCGTTTTTCAATTTCATCCAACTCTGAACAAGAAACCCAAAGAAGCATTCTTCCATTTCCCAAACTCTGTAAGGTACGCTTTCTTCCACAGAGTTTTCTGATTAAAGATTCTTCATCTTCATCATTTGCAATTACAATGACTTTTAATGTCTATTAATCTCTGAGTAATTACATTGCTAATTATTTCTTGTGCCTCTTCATACTCTAATTCTTACACTATATATAGATTAGAAGTGAATCTTTTTCATATTGTCGGTTGCTTAGTCTTTCTTCCTTTTTATTGGATTTTAGAATGACAAATTCTTTTCTTTTAGAGTTGGTTACTCATAAAGATGATTGGATCACAAGGGTTAGGATTTGTCGAATTTGCGATGCCATTAATCCCAAGAATAACGGCGAATTGATCAGTTTGGATATGATTTTTATTGACGAAAAGGTACTTTCTTACATGATTTTTATTTTCATATATCAAATTTTTTGACTTTTGATCCTCAATTCACTTTCGGCTTTCTTATATCAGGGAAATTTGATGCATGATATCGTTAGAAAGAGTCATGTTAACAGGTTTAAACACAAGTTGATTGAAGGTTCTTTATATACCACCAAGAACTTTAAAGTCGTAGAAAGTTGTGTGGATATAGACCTGTCGAAAGTTCATTGAAAATTATTTTCTTTGCCTCAATTGCAATCAAGAAATTGTCCGAAGATATTGGTGATATTCCTATTAACGGATTTCAGTTTATTAAACCTGATATGATTGAGTCAAGGGTGCGCAACAACACTATCTTATCAGGTATATACACTTAGTATTATCAATTTTTTTGATTAATTAATTAAATATCAACGTTATTCTAATAAGAAATACTTTTCCTCTACATTTGTAGACGTGGTTGGTTGTTTATGCGGAGTTGGGGATATGGAGAGCGCTGGATCAAAGTGGAAAAAAAGGGACATCCAAATTGTTACGGATTAGTATACCCCTTATCCCATTTTAAGTATTTTTGGTTTGTTATCTTTGTAAAGGTGATTTTGTAATACAAAACACACAACCTTGATAAATTTCATCGATCATTGAGTCATTTTAGTCTATATTTATTGGATTCTGGCTTAAACAGTGTTTTTATGGATACTCTAGGTGCCAACAAAAGTGCACTCATTATTGGAACTCTTTTGTTTATACCTGTTAAATTTCTACACTATTTGCACATGTCTATAAATACATAACCTCTTAATCTCCTCTTTACAGTCACTCAATAGTCAACATTATTGGAACTAGATGTTGGTCGTTTCTTTTTATTAGATTTAGATGAACTGTTAAATTGTGATTTGTCTTTTTTCTGCATAGTTCGGCGAAATAAAAAATTACCTTATAGGAATAATTTGGAGAACAGTTTGCTCCTTATTTGTACAAGAAGGATTCTAGCCCGTATATAGTCATTTTAACTTCCACCACAGTTAAAGAATTTTGTGGTAATTGTTTCAGATTTAATTGTCGGTGTTATGTATTTATCTGTTAATTTTCTGAGTAATTTCACGGTTATTTTCTATTGCATCCTTTGTTAATAGGTGAGGTTAGCTTCTCCACCACCTCTGCAAGCAAAGTATATGCAAAAGTTTTCTACCATGTCCACGGGAGTGCAAATTATCGAAAGCTCTAATGTTAATACCATTCCTATAGAGGTAGAGATGTTTTTTAACCGGTGGACATTAAGGAGTTGTTAGAGTCTGATTGGAGTCCTAAAATACATGTTATATTTTCCTTCTTAAGTTGTTGATTTCCCATTTCAGCAAATCAACCAGATGCTTGTACTATATAATTGTATTTTTTTTTAAAAAAACATTTGTAGGAATATGTTGTTACTGTAAGGGGAAAAATTATAGGAATACAGGACTGTTTTGGCTGGTACTACATTTCATGCAATGCGTGTTTAAAGAAGATTAGACCCGCAGATGGTGTATATCGATGCCACCAGTGCAATAAGGATTGCAAGTTTCCTTTGGTGAAGTAAGGAAGAAGTACTATGAATTTGCTTTGTATTGTGATTTAATCTAACTTATTATCTAAACATAGGTACAAGATACACATAAAAGTGAAAGATAAAACTAGGGACACTACAGTTGTCCTATTCAATGATGTGGCTGAGAAACTCCTTGATACATCAGCTCACAAGTTGTTCAACAAGCTGTCGTTGAGTAACAACAATGATGTGCCTGCCCAAATCAAAAGCCTCTGTGGGAAAGATTTTATTTTTAAGCCCAAATTAAATAAGTATAATTTGAAAGAGGGGCTTGAAAATTTTACAGTATCTAAGCTTTGGATTCCAGATGAGGATTTGGAAGTACAATACAAGCTAAGGAAAGAGGAAAAAGTGTTGTAATATAGATTGTTTAAATATGTAATACACAATTAGAGTATAATCGGTAAATAATCTACTTTTTGGTTGCTTTTGCGGGGGAAGAACTTACTAGAGGATGAAAGCGAGCCAAAAGATCAGGGGAGCGAAGGATTGTTCAATGAAACGGTAATTTGATTAACTGTTTTAGTTATGGAGCTAAACTTATTATTAAGGTATACATGTTTAATAGAAATACTTATTATTAAGGTATACATGTTTAATAGAAATGTTGAGAAATTTACTTTTTCAAAAACAAACAGGTATATGTTGTTGTCTTAGTGGATAGCTCGGAAGAACTACAGGCCATTGATGGTGCTAAGAGTCGAAAAAGAAGAAACCTAATCGTAGATGACGATGAATCAAGTGATGAAGACACAAATAAGTGCAAGAAATAGACTGTTTATTTTTGCCACGGAACTTTAACTGTTGTTTGAGCTTAGACAAAATTGTTTGGTCCTTTTTTCCTTCTTAGTTCATTGTGCCCAGTAGAAGTATGTTGATGAAGAAAATGCTCTGTTAATGTCATGTAACTATAGTCTGAAGTGATGATATCCATACTTGTATGGTTTTATCCCGACTTTTATTTCCTCTGTTTTTGGCTTAATAAAGAGTTTGTTACTGGATATTTGGTTCATCAGTGTTTAATGTTTATGTTTACATTGTGATATAAAATTTGTGCTGCAAATTTGGATGGGTAGTTGGAGTTAAATCTCCTTTGATCTCAATTGTGATTGACTTAGTGTGGAATGGGAAGAAGATCTAATAAATGGTGACAATGTCTAGGAGTCTGAAATTGGATAAACATTCCATTCATACACTCTAGACAATCCTTTAAAAATTTCATACCTGGAGCAAATTTAATTCAAAACTCTGCTCATGTTTAAGTACCAGAAATGCGACATTTTCGTGTTCAACAGAACTTCAAAATAAAAAGATATCAAAGACAGTAGAGCATAAGACAAATAAATATCACTCTTAATAATATGTTAAGACAAATAAATACCATTCTTAATTCTTAGAACTTTAAGACAAATGAATACAATTTTCAATGCTGAAACGTGGTGTAGTGCTCCATTAGCTCGGAATACATAGCTCGGAATACAAAACGTATATAACTTAAAGCTAAGCTAATTAACATCACATTTAACGTAATTAAGAGATATAACTAAATGAGTGACTTTGAGGTTTTTTTTTTTTTTTTTTTTTAAACATAGCACATAAATGGTAAAAAAAAAAAAAGAAGAAAAATATCAAAAAAGGAGAAAAAGATAAACAGAATGGTGACAAATAGAGAAGAGTCGCTTACATCACCTTCCCTAAATACATGTATTTGAACTATAGTAAACTAAGAAAATCGTGTATAACCTCTCCAGCCCCCAAATAGGATATATGAATTTCTTTTTCTTAATAAATTATTCTTTTCTTTTAAAAGAATATTTGACACAATTTCTTTAAGTTCTAATTCTACGAAAATGTACATATTGTAGTTTTATCATTTTCTAATTGATTTAGTTTATATTTTTTATTATTCTATCTCTATTAAATTTATAAAAAGTAATTTCAAAACTTAATGTGTTTTTAAAACCGCGCGAAGCGCGACAGGTTCCCTAGTTATCAACAATCTTTGCGTCTCTTTTGTAAACATCCAAATCCACCGAATAGTTATGTCACAATATTGATCTTTGCATCAAAACTCGACCTAAAGAATAAAATTTCTTACCATCCAATAATGCAACTAAAATCAAGGCATCTTAAAGGCAATATGTCAAACTCCCAAAATATAGTTACAGATATTCAAGAAGACAATTGATATTAAAAATTATTATACCTTAACAACAGTGGTGAATCTAGGATTTTCATTGAGGTGGTTCGAAAAATAAAAATGTAGTGATTGGAATTTGAACTTGGAACCTCAAGGTGAATTTTGAACACCCTAAACCAACCTCTTCTCTTGTTTTTTAGCGTGTTCAAAATTCATATATGTACATTAAAAAATGAAAAAAATACCTTATATATACGGTATAATTTTTTGCTGAGGGTGTTCGGGTGAACACCCTCAGAGAGCCCTAGATCCGCCCCTGCTTCACAAATCTACTTTCACTTTTAGAAAATTCATTCCTATTAGAGATCAAAGTAGAAAGTTCTACTTCTGGGTCCTAAACATAATGAAACTAAAAAGAAGAAAATAACATCAATCCAAAATCATAATTATCAGTCAAAAGCACCGTTTCAATGAATCTCCAAAAATAAAATAATAGTAAATAAAATTACATCCACCAAATAAGAGAATTAGAAGAAAACAAACAGCATCCGAAGACAATTATTATCAAGAACAAAAATAACATATCTTTATTATCCAAAAAGAAAATTAGAGTATATAAATTACATCAAAATAATGATATTCTACTCTAAAAATTATGAAAAGATAAAATATGCGGAAAAAAAAAAGATTCCAAACCTGGCATAAAAATCAACATATTGTCTCTGTACAACTTATAACCTTCCTATCATATTAATAAATAAAGATTTAGCAACAGAATTCCAAATATTTGCCTGATAAAAATCATTCATTTGAATATATTTGCAGTAGATAGCAGATAGATCATTGTCCTTACCTTATTGAATTAGTATTCGTAGAAATATGATCAGTTCATGTGTAAGCCTGCTTACATTCCATTACAGATGGATTAAAGTTCATTCCAGGAGAGCTCTGCCGGCGTTGAACACCTCTTATAGGAGGGCATTATGAACCCATTTACAACAAAATTTATTTACGTCCATAATGCATAGAATACAAAAAGACATCAGAAAAGGTAACGTTAGGAAACTCAGAAGGGCAGAGATAATTGGCTGGATAAATGCATAGATATCAAAGATCCAGTATTAGTACTATTATTTATTATTAGTTAATAGTATTATTTATAGGAAAGGAGAAGAGTTATAAAGACAATGAGTTATTTCTCTTGACAGAATTTCAATTTGTGTATGCATAAATATTAATATATATTAACAAATGCTAATTACATGGTAATAAAGGCTATTGTTAGTATTATGAGAATTAAGATATTCATTGTCACAATAAAATAAATAGGAAATAAGGGGAAAATCCCAAAAAATTGAGAAAAAAGCTAAATAGAAATAGTGGTCATAAAGAGGTGTCACATCACCTTGTCTATGCCTAACTTTATATTATATATAGATGTTTGATGATGTATGTGAAAAGCAAAATTGTTGGATTAAAATGGTCTACTCTACTTTAGGTACATATTCTCTTACTTTAACAATAGGTTGCAAAGATAAGTGCTGGTAAACTTTACTGCACATTGCTAAGTTTTACAGTTCAAAAGAATTAAGCTAAAATCCCAATTTTTCTCCCAAGTTCTTAGCTGATTTTAATTTTCTTCTCTATAAGAGTCATTAAACTTTCTTTATGTTTACAATATTACTTTTCTATCTCCTGAATTGTGTAAGTTTATCCCTTCAACTTCTTCCCGGGTCATGAAAGAGTTTAAATAGTTAAAATCTTTGTTCCAAGTAAAAAACAAATACACAACAAAACAAAGGAGGTCGGGAGGTGCCTTTGTAAAGACATCCAATTTTCTGCTTTCTGTAATTTTATATACTCTTCGTAAATAGCTCTTCCTTTTAATGTAGTATAGTATTCAGACAAATTTGTACAATTTAAACACGTAACATTACTGATCATTCGTGCTTTATTCGATTGGAATATAATGGTCGGACACTCTGGATTTCACAGGCTTCTAAAACTCAAATTTGCTCCAGCAGAAGAAAGCGGGAAAATACTTACTATTAGAAGTAAGTTCTCTACTTTTTTTTTGTTCTATATGCTTAATATTATTTTGTGTTATGCTTTTAAATTTAATTTAGCAAGTCACAGTTATCTTCTTGCCTATGGAATTTTGTTCTTGGTTGAGAGTTATTTTGTGGTCTGTAGTAACCTGACTGATTCAAACTAAGTGAATCTGTCACCACATAATTGATAATTTAAAATTGGTAATGCAATGGCTCTGTTTGATATGTTTTTTTCTTTTATGATAAGGCTATGTAATGATATATGTGTAACTTTGAAGAGAAAAGTTTACATGTTAAGTAATTATTTGTGGCACTATAGCTATAGGTCAGACACATAAAGTCACCCCTGCTAAATAAGTGAGAAGTTGAATCTGTTAAATAATTATTATGGTACTTTACTTTATTTTGTTACTGTCCATCTATAATGTTTGATGGTGTATGTGAAAACCAAAATTGTTGGATTAAAATGGTCTACTCTACTTTAGGTACATATTCTCTTATTGTAACACTCTAAGGGCCCGTTTGGCCATAAGAATTATTCACATTTTCCAGAAAATTTTTATTTTTTTCCGGAATCAGCGTTTGGCCATGAAAATTCCAAATACAACTTGAAGTTGTACTCCGGAATTTGAAAAACAAGAAAACTTATTTTTCAAGTTTTTCACCTTTTTCACAATCAAAACAACTACATTTCAGCAAAAAATACAATTTCAAAAACTATGGCCAAACACAACTCCAACTTCATAATTCCAAAAAAAGTGAGAAAGTTTTTGGTTTCTATGGCCAAACGCCTAGGAAGTGCTGATAACTTTGCTGCACATTGCTAAGTTTTACAGTTCAAAAGAATTAAGCTAAAATTCCAATTTTCTCCCAAGTTCTTAGCTGATTTTAATTTTCTTCTCTATAAGAGTCATTAAACTTTCTTTATGTTTACAGTATTACTTTGTTATCTACTGGATTGTGTAAGTTTATTCCTTTAATTTCTTCCCAGGTCATGAAAGAGTTTCATCTTGCAAGAGAATACTTATGTTCAACAGTCATAATTCAGATTCCAGCTCAATCTCATACAGATGTTGGAGCACCTACAATCTTTCTACTTTTGTCTTTCTAGCGAACCACCTATGTAACTTTGTTCCACAAACAATGTCTTTGTTTTGCTTTTCCTCCAAACTACTCCTGCAACTTTGTTCCACAAATGAATGTAATATACTATATATGAAGTATGTCATGTTAATATTTAGTTTAATCATCTCTCATTTATTTGCCTCTCAATAGTAACAAACACCCGTGCCTTGCACGGGCACAAACCATCCAGTAAATCAAAAAGTGGGGGCATGTCAACTAAATCAAGTAAAAAAATTTATAAATCAAAGGTGGGTCACAACAATATAATCGAGTGAAAAAGAAAGAAAAATGAAAAATAAAAAGTGTGGCCACTATAACTAAATCAAGTAAAGAAAACAATGATAAAAAAGTATATAAAAAAAAAAAAAAAAAAGGATATTGACACCTATATATAGCCCTCAATAGATACTGGTAAGAATTAAGATTTTAGCTAATGATTAGACTTATCAACTAAAGCATAGAAAGATTGGCAATGGGTAGCCAAATCTACCAAACGAACTAAAACATAGAAAGCTCCTAATTACACCGGCAATGAATATTTAACTTCCAATTTCACGTTTGTGCTCTTCCAAAATCCAGGTTCACTAAAAAAATTGCAAACAGTAAGGAAATATCTCATGAGTTCAGACGGTTACATGGTAGTAACATGTATATACCTTGTGTATATCAATATATATCCATGTATATAATTATTACACTTGTAACAAACTACGCCGACGACTCGGTATATCATATATTTCAGTGTATATCACACATAAATTTTCATGAATATTCAAAGATATACATGATATGCATGAATATACAAGTTTTTGTGTGTGTGTGTCTATATATATATATATATATATATAAACCAGGCTTTCGCCCTCTATTCTAGCTGGAACAACTGCTTTCAAACATCAAGAATTGATGATGCTCCCCTTAGGACTGCAACTGGCCCCCCAGTAAATGGAACGGGCTGGAAATATATTACTGATTTTTCACCATGGTCAGAAACATCTTTAGTGCTACTATCACATTATATATATAATGTATAAACAATGAATCTACACTATTATATAGCACAGATACACTTCTTATACAAATCTACCTGACAAATTTACATTATAAAGTGAACAAAATAGACAACTCTTAAAGAGACTATAATATAATCGTAATATTTAATGTTGAAGATTCCATTATTTCGTAATTTTCTGCATAGAAAATGTTCGTGATTAATCTGAAAAGTTAAGCATACTTTGATATTTCAATCGAGAAATTATTTTGAGATGTCTTTTCTTTCAGTCGTTCTCATCTTAAAAATTAAAATTTCTAATAGAAAATTCATTAATGCAAAGAAATTCTGGAGGCATTTCCTCAAATTCTTTTTGTATATTTTACGATAAAAAGAAGAGAGAGAGATTATGCGGTTGTATGGTGTTATAATTTGATATCAAGAAGAATGACCTTTTTTCTTTAAATTGGAAGAAGATAGAGTAGTTCATGGTTTTGCCATGGTTTTTGGAGGATAATGACTGAAATAACTCGGTATATTTTAGAGATGAAGGATGGAGAAGATGTGGTGTGGTGAATGCTTGGTGTTTGGATGAGCAGTCGACTTAAGGGGTTTCAAATGAAGTGAGAAGGTGAGGGAATTAGGTCTTGAAAATATTTGGCTAAGGTGATAAAGCTGGCTGAATCATGTAAGTAACAAATAAAAAGCTAAATAAGAAGCTGGGCCAAACTAGTAGGTGTAAGCTAGACACCCTACGAGTTCTTCACGGTAATTATAAGAAGTTGGGCCAAATTAGTTGTAAACTAGACACTCGACGGTAAATATCACTTAAAACAAAAGGATGTAAGGCAAAGGCCAAAGACGAAGATAATATGATTTGTAATAATAACCTAATAAAATGCACAAATTCACCTTAAGCGATACATACATGATACATAATGCTCTCATACGGTAAGGAAATAAAAGTACTTTCGAAAAAGAAAGCCAAAAACTATTTAATTTGAAGGAAAAAATAAGTTAAAACTTGCCCATCACTGATGTGCAGCCACAAAACACCCTTTTTGCTTCCTCCCATTTTCAAGATTCATGTGATTCTATCACAAACTAAAGCAAGGTTTGGTATTTATTTATTTTCCTTTCTTCATGGTAGCTCATATCTTCCCCAAAAAAGCACAAGATTTTGCCTTTTGTTTATTTCTCGTGAACTTCATTGTTCTTTTTCAATTTATGTATCCATATAAGGTAAAAAGGACATAGAAAGGTCATTATATTCTTTTCTTTATTTTCTACTTTTCATGGTTTCATTTTCTTCCAACAAGATCAAAAAAGTGATCGTCCGAGTGCAGTCCCCGTGAACAAAGTCACAAACCCTTCACATCTCATAGGGAAAAAGCATATTCACCTGATCCTCTTGTGTAGTTAGATTATAATTCTCTTATGACTTGGAAAAAAAGTGCCGATAATAATTTTTATTCGAGATTAGATATTGAAAATTGATATCCTACAGTAGAAATGATAATGGTATTTTTCCTTCAAAAGTAACTAACCACTGTAAGTTTAATAACTCCGCGTGCATAAATAGATAAAGTAAATAATCGGTTAGTATTTTCCTTTGGTTAGTGGTAGTTCTATACAAGGGCGGATGGGTCCGATAAATTATATAATATAGACTGGTTAAGCATTTTTTGCGCGGATTATCCTTCTTTTGGTGTGGTCTTTAATTTTTGTCCCTCAAATTGGAGGTCTTTAATATTTAGCCTTCGCTTAACACCCAGATGTTCTGGATTCGAATCCAGGCTTGGAAAAAAAAAAAATTGCAAGGCATAAGATGGGATTCGCAGGGCAGAAGTTGGGAGACATAAGTTGGACTCAACTTATGCCTTAAGGCAAACTTTTACCCAAAATTAGGCTTAAGGCAAACTGTCTTTAAGCGCCTAACTTTGTCCAAAGTTTTACGCAAAGGTTTGCAAAATTCCAAAAAATATATATATATATATATATATATATATATATATATATATATATAATTTTTTTTTTGTTTGTTTTTTTGCCTTAAGGCAGAGTTTGAAACCTAGGCATAAGTTGGACTTCAACTTATGCCCTGAGAATCCCAACTTATACCTTGTGATTTTTATTTTTTTTAATTTTTGACTGAGCGGGGGTCCGAACCCGGAACCAGGAGGCTTTTAGTGAAGGGCAAAATTGAAGATCACTGATTTGAGGGGCAAAAATTAAAGAACACCCAGTGAAGGGCAATCCTGCAAATTGCCCCCAGTTAAGTGGGATAGTAACCCCACACATCTTGTAACTTAATATTCAACTAAACCATCAAAAGTGAAAATAAATATGTTGTTTGTTTGTTTTTTTGCTTTTACAAATATCGATATAGCTTATGGAAAATATTCTAAATACGATCTTGGACCAACTGTGAATAAGTGAGAGGAGGAATGAAAAAGAGTAAAAGTTCTTTGGTGGTATTTGAACTCCACTTAAATGATGTATGGTGAAATTAAAAACAATAGACTCCAATTCCAACTATGAAAACAAGAATGAGCATATACTATTTTTATTAAATAATCTATATATAATATAAATCTAGGCATAAATAAGGTGATGTAACATCTCTCTATGGTCACCGTTCCTATTTATCTTTTTTTTTTTTTCTCTCTCTCTCTCTTTTTTTTTTTTTTTTTTTTTGAATTTTTTATGAATAATCTACTAACCAAATGGCTTAAAAAGCCTCACAAATTTAATGTTCATATCAGCCCACATAGTACATGATCTTATTGCCAATTAGCTTGGTTTGCAGTAAAAGCAAATTAAGCTTTCTTCAGTCCTTCTCCGTGGGTGTAGTGTGTGCGCAAAAAAATTCAACCATTCCTATTCTTTTAACAATTAGTGCCTTATTAACTCATAGATAATTACACCTCAAACATTTTGTAACTGACACATTACTAATCCTCTTTACTCAAATACATCCTCTATTAACTCTTATATATTATGAGTTATAACCTCTCGCTCCTCCTGCAACATTATAGATTCCTTCCCCTCTGTTCTCTTAAAAAATACTCTTATGTGAACTCATTTTGATTTTACATTTAAGAAAGAGCCAAGACTTTTGAAACTTTGTGATTCAAAATAAGTGTTGAATATTTGTGTGGCTGTAAATCACTTCATAAAGTGAATTTGTTTCCAAATTAAGAAAGAGATCATTCATTTTGGCATGGACTAAAAAGAAAATAGGTTCACATAAATTGAAACAGAGGGAGTATGTTCTTTTGTAAATTGTTATTCAATATTATAGGTTGTTTCTTTTCTTACTTTCTTTATTTTAGCTAGATTTTATCTTTTGCGGTATGTATTCGAGATCTTTTCCGATGTGTTTTTTATATGTATTTGAGACCTAATCCAACATGAAATGCTTTAAAATTAGAATATTCTACCAAAACTTTAAAACAACAATGAGCCAATCATTTATGTGGAAGACTATTTGCAAAGAAGATGGAGTCGCTCTTCAAATTTTGACTGCCCATTCCTATGAAGGTGGAGCTTCATTTCTCGGCATTGTAAAGGTCACAATATGACCTCCTTACAATCTCGCAAAATGTATGTAAAACTTGATGAATTACAGTACTAATCAATTGTATTTTTATTCTAACGGTTGTGGCTCAATCTTTCAATATATGACAGAGAAAGAGGGGCAACAAATAGGTTAGGAATTCTACTGCAAAATATTTTTCAGTGGGGGAGGAGAAACGGAATTGGGTTTGGTTTCTATTTTTGAGTTGGAAAACAAAGAGCTGGACGGGTTGAGGTGCTTTTTATTTTTATATTGCATCTTTCTTTTTCCTTTCTTGATACAACTAAAACAATGAAAAAATTTCATATGAACCAAAATAATGAAAATTCTCCGCATAAATTGAGTGGATTTTTATGGCAGCCAATATTTTTTTTGGCACTAAATTATGGAGTTCCTATAAAGACTATTGTAACCTCTAATCAAGTTAAAAAAGAAAAATAATGGTCAACTCGGTTTCACCTTCTACAAGTGTTGTAACCTATTATATTATTGTATTATTTTATCCTATATTATCTAAAAAATCATGTAGATCAATTTCATGAATTCACTTTTAGTTATTGTGATAACTATCTTTTGAGTTCATGAAAAGATGAGGTGACAAAAAAAGATGCAAGTTAAAGTCTGTTTTATATTTTCAATGCCCTAAAGTGGTTTCACTTTTAATTAATCAAACTATATTTTATAATTTCTCAATATCTTTTGTCATTTTGTTTGTCTATGTAAATGAGAGAGTTATAAGGTTAGATATAACTTCGATTTTCTTTAAGAATTAACTTTACAATATTTTTATTTTTCAATAGTTAGGAAGTTGTATTTTTACAATGAATCTTTGAGATATAATCTGAGAAATTGTCTCATAGCCATTATCAAGTACATTAGATCACACATGGATTCTAAATTTATATATATTTATCGTTAGCAATTTTTATTGTATGTGCTATTTCGAGATCATGAGTTTATAAATTATTTTTTCCTCGATTAGACTACTTAATTAATTACCGCTCAATTTATATCGTCAAGAGAAAAAGGTAAGTGTTACTTACCGACTTTATGTAAAATATAGCAAGTGAGGGTTTTTTTAATTTTTGATAAAAATTACTCCATTACATAGATTATTCAATAATATTATATTCACTAGTTAGTACTGTATAAATATATATGCATGAAAATCTAGTTGATTCAAGATTAATCTCCCCTTTTCTTTGTCTCTCTCCTCCAACTCACTCAAAGGCACACATTCATTAACTGCTGACTTTGAGACGTAATAATTATATTGTCCACATACACTTCTCATAGAATATTGAATTGGAGTATAAATTGGAAGCTTAAGATACAATTTTTCTATAGTACTCATATTCAAGAAAGCCCTCTTTCAACTCTTGCAAAACCAAACACTTATCTTTATCTAGAAGACCTTCTTTCTCTTCTCATGGGACATAATAAGATAGAAGAAACCATTGTTGGGACTAACCACACTAACAAAAAAGTCACACAAAAGCCTCAAAAACTTCCCATGGATGGTCTCCAAAGAACAATATCCGATATCTCATTTGAACTTAGCAAAGAAGTAGTAGTAACCGATCGCGATGATCATAATGAGAAGAAGCTTCTTCCCCCTATTTCTGAAGTTGAAGATGCAAAGTGTGAGTGTTGTGGCATGTCTGAAGAATGCACACCTGAATATGTTAAGAGAGTTAGGGAGAAATATTCAGGAAAATTGATTTGTGGGTTGTGTTCTGAAGCTGTGAAGGAAGAAATGGAGAAGAATGGAGGTAAGAAACTAGAAGAGGCTTTAAATGAGCACATGAATGCATGTTCTAAGTTTAATAGGATTGGTAGGGCATATCCTGTGCTTTTCCAAGCCGAGGCCATGAGGGAAATCTTGAAAAAGAGTAGAGGCAAGTCTCTTAGCCCTAGAGATAACAAGAAAGGTGGTATTGCTAGGAGTTCAAGTTGTATTCCTGCCATTACCAAAGATATTAATGCTCTAAAAGTTGTTGATTAAGCTCAGCAATCTAAGGAGAACGTTCGTTTGCTGATATTATTATCAGTATCTAGTATATGGCCACGTACCTGCACCGACTATACAGTGCATCTAATGTGAGATCATGAGCCATGATTCCAAAACGTTGTTGTTTATTCTATTGTCAGTGAGTATAACTTAGTTAAATCTTATTCACGTTTCTTCATCACTTTGGATCAAGGGGAAGCTCTCATATAGCTTTAGAATTGTTCATGTTGTAGATCAACTAAGTTAAGACGGAGCTGGTGCTTCACAGAATAACTGCTTTTTTCTAGGTAGAATGTTGTAATAATCCTTCTAAGTTCTAACCACTGGGATTTTTGTATGTATACTTCTTTACGAAGTTCTTAAATTAATCTTAATGGTCTGTGTTTAATTTCGTGTTTTGTTCAATTATTTCAGTTGAAAAATCATTGGAGATGTTACCTATTCTGCTGTTTGGTTTGCGATATCTTATTTCCTGGAGTATTTCATGGATGTTGGAAAAGCGTTTTATTATCTGAAGTTCCTAGGGATTTACACTATGTTATGCCGTTTATATATTCCAGCTTCCTACATTACACTATACTTTTTAAGGATTACAGTTTGCCATCTTGACTACTCTCTAAGGCAAATTCAAATATTACCTAAAATGAAATTGGTCAGAGAAAATTTGAGGAAAAAGGAGAAAATTGCAAGATCGTTACTTGCATTTTCTTGTGCCAAAACTTACCTAGCTAACAACCTAAAGAGTGTCCCTGCTCCAATTCAATTTAACCATGAGAACATTCATGATAACGTGAAGGGTGAAATAGACTTTCCCTTTATGGAACCACAGAGTAATGGTTGCCAATATGGAGTAATAAATACGGAAGAAGATGTAGGAAGGACTCAACAAAATTGGTGGTCTAAAACAAACTTAATAAGAGGCCTTAGTTTTAAATAAAATTTCTTATTTTTTTAATTTTAAATTCAATTTTCTGGCTTTCTTGTCATACTGCTTTCCTTTTTTACACTTCAAACTAAAATATTCAATACACTTTTTGTTTGGCAGAATATATAGAAGTGTATGGAGAAAAAAAAATAACAGAATAAATAGAAATAAAAATTAGGAACACATGACTAAAAAAGCGAAATATATAATATTATATTGCCAGTGAATCAAATTTAATATGTGTTATTTCCGCGCACTTAAAGTGTTACACCTCGGCAATTTCATGTCGTTGCGTCGTGAATAGACTAACGTCAGTTAAGGCGGACACGAGTCCTTCACGACTACAAGAGGGTGATTGGCAGCCTTAATGTATATACGATAAGATTTTTAAGTCATAGGACTTGGTGAAACTAGGCTCGTCAAAGGAAGTGGAGCATAAGTTATGTTTGGGGAAGATTTCATGGGTGTCGAACTAATGAATATTTAGTAAGGTCTTGAGGACGAGTTATAATGTCCGTTAGATCGTTAAGGATGTGTTACACAAGTACCAAGAAGGTTCCATAAGGATTTGAGATCAAACGAAACGACGAGAACGAACTCGAAAAAACTGGGGATTATACGGCCATATATACGGACCGTATATTTTATACGGCCCGTATACCTGACCGTAGAACCCTTCCAGTGAAGGGTGGTTTCCTAGAGGAAACATACGGTCCAATATACGGACCGTATAAATTGTACGGTCCGTATAGTGAACCGTAGGTTTCGGGTCGGGTCCGAACTTCATTTTTATATATGCACGGTTTCTCCTTCTTTTTCTCATTTCCCACTTCTCAAATACTCTCTAAACCTCTAGAACTTTCTCCATATCACCTTAACACATATCCAAGGAGGGAAATCAAAGATCAAACACCAAAAGTTGGTAGAATCAAGGGTGTGAATGCTTCCTAAGGGTTAATAGAAGTTGAAAATCTCTTGGGTATTGAAGTGGAGTTCTTTTCAAGTGGAGTATTCTCATCCAAAGATTATCTCTACATAAACAAAGGTGAGTTTTACAATTATTTCATGTTAATAATGGTGTTGAGTAGTTGAAGAACTTGTATTAGGAGCAAGTATGGAATATGAGCTTAAGTATGCAAATAATGGAATGTTGGTTGGAAAGGTAGTTAAATTATGATTCATGGCATTATGAGTATCGTTGTGTTGTGGGGAGCTGTTTTATTATTTGAGGAAAAGTTGTTGAAACAAAGGAAATGCTGCCCAATTTTCGTTAGTCTTATTCGCTTTAGTTCAGGCTTAAGTATACCTACGACAATCTAACCTTCGTACGAACCCCTTTGTATGTAGAATTGTAAGCCGGAAGGAGAGCTTTTAGTCGACATCGTTAAGGAGATACAAAGGTATGTAAGGCTATCCCCTTTTCTTTCAAAGGCATGATCCCTATGTTTTGATTCCATACATGACGTTCATAATCTTTTACTCCTAGAAATGCCAGAGGTCTATAGTCCCCGAAGAATCTTACGATGACTCCAATCCTAGAGATTTTCAAGCCTAAGGTTCTGGATGATTTCATGGCGTGACTGAGCGTGCTATATAATATATGGCCTCAGCCTATGTCTGAGTGAGCTATATAATACATGGCCTCAGCTTATGTCTGAGTGTGCTATATAACATATGGCCTCAGTTTATGTCATGGCCCATTCAAGGTGAGACCTAACGGTGATGATGACGCCATAACGTAATCGGAGGTTCACGACCTTACGTCACTCCGACAGTGCACTTTTATTTGGCTCTCGGGGCGCATGCTACGTATATTATATATGTATATGATATGTATATGTATATAGGGGACATGGGGAAAGGTAAGGCGCTATAGACCCATAGCCACCTGATCAGATGGTATCTTATGATATCATCCCGGACGCGGGCTATATGGGTAATGGATCGGGCCGTACGTTCCACGCAATGTATTGATATATGATGATATATGGATCGGCCGCACGTTCCGCAAAGAATACGTGATATGATGATATTTTCATGAGTATGCATGCATGACTCCGCCTTAAGGGGCAAGCAGTTACTGGTTATCTTTTTATCTTCATTTTATCTTCTTATTCTCTCCTTATTTCATGACGCATGCCTTACATACTCGGTACATTGTTCGTACTGACATCCTTTTTCTCCTTGGATGCTGTGCTCATGCCCACAGGTAGACGGGGAAGACTATCCAACTTCCTAGAGTCGCCAGAACTTTTGCGGGAACTTCCATAGATCGAGGTGCGCTTTCTCGATATATCCTTTGTGGTACATACTCGGGCACGGCGGGGTCCGTCCCGTCTTCATGATTCCGTATTTCTTTAGAGGCTCGTAGATACTCGTATGTGGGTAGTAGATGTTATGTGACTCTCGACGTATATTTTATATGTTATTCTTTTGCTGCCGCGAGGGCTTATATATATATACATATGTGTACATGTTTTATGGAGTTTATATGTGTATAGGTTAAGACGACAGTAGTATGGAAGATGGTGCTCGGTAGTCCTCCTAAGTGCTAAAAATCACGCCTCACAGTGGTGGGTCGTGACATAAAGGCTTATTATGCCCATTGGAATCTTTTTTTATGTTGCTCTTTCTGGTTAACATCAATTTAGAAGCGAATCAATTTCCTAAGTTGGGATGGCACCAAACCATACCTCACGTCAGGCAAACCAAACATAATTTTAATGCATTCCAAGCTGTTTAGAAATAAATTTCGAAAGTATAGTTATTACATAATGTAAATGCTAACTATTACAATGGGGAAGCAACTCAAATAACCTCCAACACTGATGTTACTAGTCATAAGCATGTGAGAGTAAAAATAGGACAATTGACTCAACGTAATGCTGAGTTTGACAAAATAATAACAATAGTAGAATAGATATCCTAGCTACTACCAACGAGGCTGGTAGCTCGCCGCTGGAATCACGAGCAGTACCCTCCGAGGCTCAATTTATAGCAGCACTGGTACTGGGTCAGAACCTGCACACATAGTGCAGAAAACGATAAGGGATGAGCATCGAAAATACTCAGTAAGTATGGCGAGTATTACATAAAAACATCACTCAGTAAGTAGACGAGTATTACATAAAAACATCACTCAGTAAGTATGACGAGTATTACATAAAAACATCCTATTTTTCATTAATTTGTCCAATATAATTAGGAACAACGAAGAGAAATATGCAATTTACCGTGTAAACACTCAATGAGTCACTATCACAGGTAAATCATGAGAGATATTTGTAAACAACTCAAATAAATCAAGAACAACTCATTGTATATATAAGGATGAACGACAAAAATAAAGATAAATGATGTAATTCTAACATGTGAATAGACCTAAGTCATCAATAATAATCATACATGATATATTGCGATAATCAAAACATAAATATGGTAAACAAAATGTCATATTCAAAATTTCAAGTAAGCCCATAAACCACCCAGTAGTATCATATATGCTCGTCACCCAATTTATACGTTACCGTCACACTTAGACAGATAGAACACAATTCATTTGAGAAAATTCCCCTATTGAGGTGATCAAAGTCTAAACTTACCTAAAGTCAAGTAACCTTTAATCCTCTGATCACCGTTCTACGCCATATGCGTCCAAACGGCTCAACTCTAGACAAAAGAATACTTAATGAAGTCAAATAGATTTAACACGTCAACCAAAAAGTCAACCCTGAGCCAACATGGTCAACTTCAAAATAAAATACTCTTTTTGATTATTCATAACCCATCCAAATTTGTGATTAGATTTTCATTTCGAGTTTGTTCATTACATCAAATCATCAATTGTTTTTTTATTTCAACGGCTTAGTCAAGAAAACCGTAATTTCACTTAGAATTCATGTTTACAGACTCAAATTTGATCCGTAATAATTGTGATATAACCATAAGAGTGTATTTAGATCACTTAGATATTGAAATCAAGATCCCTTGGGCTAAAACCAAAATCCCTAAAAAGGTGAAATAGCAGCTGAAGTCTCGAAATTCTTATTTTTATTTCTTAAGTACCCCTTCTTTGCGATCACGAGTTAGTCTAATCAAACTACTTGCGATCACAACCCAGCTCCCGTGTTCACAATGCACAACTAGTGGGACCCATCTCACCCTCAACCTTACGTGATCGCGGTCATCCACCATGTAATCGCAAATGCATACCTCTATATGATCGCGAGATGAGTTGCGTAGATCGAGATGAAGACGGGACCAGTAAAAAATCTGCAACTGGAATGTGGGTTCTAAGTGTGCCGAAACACACACGAACCCCTCGAGTACAAAACAAACCATACCGACAACTCTCAAAACATCATATAAACCTAAGGAAAGTCTCAAGACATTGAATGGAGCACTATAATTCGAAATGAAGGGTTGATGTATGTTGTACATCAAATGACCTGGTATCCTAATTTAGCATCCGCCACTACATTAATTACAAAGTTGAAATACTTGTTTCCTTCTTTTTTACCAAGATTATGTATTTTAGTCATAAAACTAACTTCTAATTAATTTCGGGGCCTAAAGTCCTAAACCCAACAATTTATAATTAGCTTGATCCTTACGCATCTTGGGAAGGTGGAAAAACGTCTATAGTTTGAATGTTTACACAAATTAAAAGAAGAATACCATTTTAAGTGCTTTTTAAGGTATTGCCTACCCATTAATTAGAGGGGTCATTTGACTACATTGCCCTTAATCTTTACCTTTAACCCCCCCCCCCCCCCCAATCCCCACCCCCTCCAACAAAACCACGCTCTTTAATGTATCATTGCTATCGTCCTTGAAAATGTAAAGATTGGTTGAAAGACTTTTTAGAAAGTTGTTCACGCAATTTATCACAGGAAGAAGTTGAAAAGATGAAATAACGTTTTCTTAATTGTTGAAAATTACACTTATTTTGGACTCTTAAAGTGCCACTTAAAAAACTGGTGGGAGTACTTTTTAAGTTGAGCTAAGTTCCTGGAAATAAGCAACTGAATATAGTATCCACAAGGCATGGCTTTTGTTGTACTCGACAACACTTTGAAAATTTAATGGATAGCAAGCTCTATCACGTAATCACGCGATCAAATACTGACAATTAGCATACCATTATATACACTTTAATTTCTTTATGTCCATATTGTTGAATCTGGCTATTAAGAAAATAATTAGAGCTGAAGAAAGTCACTGCTCCGACTCAGTTAAGGCTTGAATAAGAGCCCGTTTGGCTTAGCTTATAAGTCAAAAATATTTAAATTTTATTTTTTATAAGTGTTTTTCATTTTCGACAAATTTTTTACTTATTTGCCATTTTCGCTTAAAATAAGCCCAAAAACATAAGCAATGTAGCTCAACTTTTTTTTTTTTGACGTTTTCAAATTATGTTCGCTTTTTTTATAAATTTAAAAACCAAACTGCCCTATAACAGTCTCCAACTTTATTTTTATTTAAGAATCAACAGAGGGTAGTTTGGCAAGAAAAAAGTTGACATAAGAAATCCGAAATGAACATGCCAAGGCCCTAAACTTATCTAGGATGACAAAACGAAAATTTTACGCATTGCACAATATACCACGACTAAAGTAGACTAGTGATAAATCTACCAGTGCACTCTAATACACACACACAAAATCCACGACCTAAGCTCATAAAAAGGAGTAATTATACAATGTAGTATTACATAAGACATAACCTTCGTTCTTCGAGATTAACTTTCGAAATTTAGCGGATAATCTAACATTGACACGTCTTCAACACTCATACAATAATAATCCTTTTGCTAAGCAAGTCGAGTAAGGGATAATCTGATCGAGGATAGGTACATATATAGAATAGCTAATTTTATCCGATCATCGGACTCTTTGTTAAAGTCAGGTTACAACAAGCATTGGTAGAACAGAATACACATTTAGCTGCACATGCCCATCCAAAATTAAAAAAGGGGTCCGTATAGGGACATCTATCCAGTCAAATTGTCTAAGATCTACCCAAATGTTAAAAAAAAAAAAAATAAAGGAAACTACTTTGATATTGACACGTCTTTAACACTATACATTCGATTCGTTCAAAAATATATATAAAAAAATTTAAGTTCAATATTTATTTTACGCGTAAGTTTGATTCTTGGTCAGATAAATTTCAATGCGTGATGAAATAAACATATTTACACAATCATATCAAATAGTAACAGAATATTACAGGTAAATCTGTTTAATAAATAGAACTGGTAATTCGTAAACTAAAATAAATTTATAAGCGACCTTCTTTAGTAGATAATATATATACACATTAAGGCCCGAGTATCGACCTATTGCTGGTCTTTGAAGATATAACAATTCCTAGGCTTTGCTTGAGGAAGAATGTCCAAGAAAAACACACAAGTGCCTTCATAGACAATCTTCAGGCACTTCGTTTTTAAGTAATCGCACATACAACAAGATAATGCCACTGTCTAAAACAATCTAATTTTAGCTCAACTTCAGTTTACCTCTCCCTTCACCGACAATATTGTTAGCTAGAGTGAGTGCTACGTTCATGAGTTATTAAACTTTAGATTTAGAACAGTTTAAATCCTAAATACTCCCTCTGTTTCAATTTATGTGAACCTATTTCCTTTTTAACATATACAAAAATCCACCTCTTCCTAATTTAGAACAAATTCATTTATGCGAATGATTTACAGTCACATAAATATTCAAGATCATTTTCAACCACAGTAAAAAAGTTTTCCCTCTTTTCTTAAATGTCGTACAACAAATAGTGCTCACACAAATTGAAACTAATGCGAGTATTATATAATTCACGCATTGTTAGGAGGGGGGTTATTTGTCAAAAAGAACAAATTAATTTACATTCACTATAATTTATTTATTTTTTAAAAAAAGGAACTAGCGTCGGATAATTTTTATCGCTTAACGTCAAATTCCATCGTTATCATATTTAATGACGAATTACATTAACCACAAATTTTGTAGCTAATTCCTGTTGTTTTTGTACTGAGTATATTTTTGTTGGGTTTAATTGATAGGTTGAATGGGAAATGGAGGGAAAAGAAGTGGAGGGAAAAATGGGTTGTTCCCTCTTGCTTTATGAAATAAGCATTTGTCCCTCATAGGTGGTGGAAAGAAAGTTCTCCTACTTAAAAGCAGGGGTAAGACTCCTTCGTGTTGCTAAAGGGTCAAGAAAAGGGTCTCCCCTTGCGCCGTCATCGTCGCTCGGCTCGGCTTTGGCTTTGGATTTAGTCTGATTGATTGATAATCCTTTTGGACCAAATTTCATTTAATTTTAATTATTTAATTAATTAAATAATAATTAATTAATTAATTAAAGATCCTGACCCGCGACCCGGACTCGCTTTTCTTTCTTTCCCGGATTAATTTAAAACATTTCCCTCCGTTTTTTTTCCAACGGAATTTTTCAGAAAGGTTGCAAACTTTTCCGAAAAGTTGCAAACCTTTTTCCAAACAAAGCATATATTTCCGTTGATCCCTTTAATTTTTCCTCACGAATTTTCCATTTTCTTTCTATTCTTCAATACTCTCTTAAAAGTTTGTTTCTCGCGTGATATATCGCCACAGCGTTCGCCCGGGAGACGCTGAGTTTTGGTACCAACACACCGGAGTGAAATCCTTCTATCCCGGGAGGAAATATTCCACATTCAACCTGCATTAGAATAATTTCCAGGACACACCGTGCATTCAAAGGGGTACGGATTTCGCTCCTTAAAAAAAAATTATTTTCGTATACTCTTTCGATTATTTTTCCGTATTTCCGTTTTACATTGGTTTATACTTTCTGATTTTGTAAAGTTACTGATTTCTGGAAATATTGCTAAGTTACTGTTTCGTAATACACATTGATAACAATCTCAAGGAAATTCAAGTGTTTATATATTTTAGTCTGTATTCTGCTTTGGAGACTAAAACCTTCTGGTTTTCTACTCCGTTGGAATTTTTCTAGTCCAACTTGAAGAACATAAAAACTTCGTTGGATTATTAAAGTTCATAACAGTGATGCGATTTGAAGAACATAAAAACTTCATCGTGAAATAGATTCTAGAAAAGGAAAAAAAAAATATTTTCTCTGTTTACTGTTCTGTTTCATTTGCCATTTATTAAACAGTTTGTCAATTATTGACAGTGAAGAATGGAAACAGAAGTGACGTGGAATGCTCCAATGGAACCGCAATCGTTGGCGCGATCGCTAGTACCTACTGGCTGTACTACCGGCTGCGTGGACTGCTGGGCCGACAAATGTTGCTTCACAAGCCGTCCAACTGCTGCACACGCGATGGCACCGGTAGAGAAACCAGGGAAGTTTTCTGGTATCAACTTCAAAGGATGGCAACAAAGAATGTTCTTCTGGCTGACTACTCTAGGCATGCAGAAGTTCACAAATGAAAATCCTCCTGCTACTGAAGAAGGAATGCCTGAAAACCAGCGCTTTATGATTACTGAGGCTTGGAAGCATGCGTATTTTGTGCAAAGGATACATCCTTAAAGCACTAGATGATTATCCGTATAATGTCTACGCTCGCAAAACTTCAAAAGAATTATGGCTCGCACTCTAAAAGAAGTATAAAACCGAAGATGCATGCTTGAAAAAATTCGTAGTTGCCAAGTTTTCGACTACAAGCATTTACGACAAGAAAACTGCTGAACCCAAGTTCAAGAATCCCAAGTCCTTATACATGACCTTATTGCCGTAATGGACAAGGATCAACGAGGCATTTCCAAGCCGCCGTGATCGGTAGTCGCTCTCTTTACGGAGAGACTTCAAGAACTATTCGAAACACAAGCGTAAGGAAATGTCGCCGGGAAGATCTGTGATTCGCTCAAGATTTATGAAGATAATAAAGTTGCCGAAAAGAAGTCGCGTGGAAATTCAACGATTACGTGGAGCGAACATCGAAGAAGCTGCTCCAAAGAATAAAGAAACCCATGGAAAAGAGGCGGAACAAGAAGAAAAATTCAAGGGCAATTGCTATAATGTGGTGCTCGGCCACAAAGCCCCGTATTATCGTCTCTCGAAAAGGACAAAGTGAAAGGGACAAGCCAATATGCGGTGGAGAAGAAAACGACGATACGGATGATCTCAGGTGCAACGTTATCGTGAGTGCAATTTGTCAGAAAAACCAAAGAGTGGTGGCTTGATTCCGGTGCCACTCGATATGTTTGCGCCGTAAAAGAAGCATTTGCAACCCATGCTCCCGCCGGGACCCGAAGAGGAACTGCGCACGGGAAATACCGCAATGCCCAAGGTTGAAAGGATATGGGAAGATACTTCGAAGACGACTTCGGCATAGGTGCCGACTCTCAACAACGTTTCCGCACGTTCCAACAATTAGGAAGAATTTAGTTTCCATTTCGGACTACTCGTCAAAAACCTGGTTTAAGTCACAAGTGTCGGTTAAAATGCGAGAAAATTGTAATAAGTAAGTTAATCGATATGTTCACAGAAGCGGCTACCTCACCGAGGGCCTTTTCAAACTCAATGTAATGGTCATGATGCGATTAATAAGAATTCACTGCCTTACTTATTGGAGTCAAATGATTTATGGCATGTTCGCTTAGGACATGTCAACTACAAAACCTCGCGAAAATTGATTAATTTAGAAGTATTGCCTAAACCGAAGTTTAATAAATCAAAATGTGAAATCTCATGGTCAATCTAAGTTTGTTAAACATCCATATAAGTCTATTGACAGAGTTCAAATCCTTTGGACTTAATCCACACAGATATATGTGATATGAAGTCAATACCATCACGCGGGAAAAAAGATTTATAACTTTTATTGATGATTGCACTCGATATTGTTATGTATATTTGCTTAATAGTAAGGATGAAGAATTGATGCATTTAAGCAAGGGAAGAACGAAGTGGAAAATCAATTGAATAAAAAGATAAAAATGATTAGAAGTGATAGGGGTGGAGAATACGAATCTCCTTTTGCAGAGATATGTTTAGAATATGGAATTATTCATCAAACCATCGCTTCTACACACCACAATCAAAACTCGTGGAATTGCGAAAGGAAAAACCGAACATTAAAGGAAATGATGAATGTTTTATTAATAAGTTCCGGTTTACCGCGTAACTTGTGGGGGAAGTTATCTCATGGGGCCTAATCGAATACTCAACAGGGTGCCCCCACAACAAAACACAATTCATTCTATACGAACTATGGAAAGTAAGAAAACCCAACTTGAAATATTTCAAAGTGTGTGGGGTGTTTAGCAAAGGTCCAAGTTCCTTTGCCCAAAAGGGTAAAATCTGACCAAAGCTTGTGGATTGTATTTTTATTGGCTATGCTACTGGCAATGAAAGCTTGTCGGTTTTCGGTTTAGCCAAATCGGACAATCCAAATTCATGTTAATACGGTAATTGAATCGTACAATGCTGAATTCTTTGAAAACATTTATCCATATAAAACTGAATGTGAGTCGTCAAGTGAAAGATCTACTTTGACACGCGGAAGAACCAAAGGAAAGTAAACCAAGAAGTGAAGAGGGATCAGGCGTAGCAAACGTCAAAGGACATCTACTTCCTTTGGACATTTTGTGACATTCTTGCTTGAAAATGAGCCTCAAACATTTAAAGCGGCAATGTCTTCTTCGATTAAGATTTTGAAAGAAAAATTAATAGTGAGATTGAATCAATTTTGAACAACTATACACTCTGAATTGGTTGATCTTCCTCCCGGAAATAAACCTTTAGGATCAAAATGGATTTTTAAAAAGGAAAATGAAAGGCGATGGAACTATTGACAAATATAAGGCAAGACTTGTGGTCAAAGGTTATAGACACAAAATAAGGCCTTGATTACTTTGACACATATTCGCGGTAACAAGGATAACATTTATTCGGGTGTTAGTGGCAGCGGTACAGATATGGTCTTGAAGTCCATCAAATGGATGTCAAGACAAATTTTCTTAAATGGGAGAGGAAGAAATTTACATGGAACAACACGAGGTTTTGTGGTTCTGGTAAAGAAAGGAAAGTGTGCAAACTTGTTGTCACTTTATGGACTTAAACAAGCACCCAATGGCGTACTAAATTTGACCAAACAATGTTGGCAAATGGATTTAAGATTAATGGTGTGACAAATGTGTTTACATTAAAAATACTCCAAATCATGAAGTCATTGTTTGTTTATATGTTGATGACATGTTGATAATGAGTAGAGATATTGCCGATGTAAATGCTACGAAACGTATGCTCGTAGCAAATTTGACATGAAAGACTTAGGGGTTGCCGATTTGATCTTAGGAATTAGGATCATAAAACTCCGCAAATCTAGCGTTATCACAATTGCCACATTATATTGAAAAGGTACTTGACAAGTTCAAGTATTTAAATTTCAATGTTGCAAAAGACTCCAATTGATGTAAGTTTTGCATGAATGAAGGTGAAAAGTGACTCACAATTGGACTGTATCGCAGTTTTGGGAAGTTTGATGTATATTATGAATTGTACCGACCGAGATATAGCATGTATATTAGCAAAGTGTTTTAAAGTCGATTCACGAGTAATCAATCAAACTCGTTGGATGGCAATGAAATGAGTCTTGGGGTATTTGAAACACACCCAAAACTATTCTTTGCATTATAATAAATATCATGGTAATTGAGGATATAGTGATGCGAACCGGGATCATGGGATCATCGAAGTTAAATCCACAAGTGGATATGTTTTCACACCACAAAGAGAGCGAGTGTCTTGGAAATCATCAAAACGGAGACGCCATCGCCCGCTCTACAATGGAATTCGAATTTATAGCTTTAGACAAGGCCGGTGAAGAAGTGAATATCTCCGAAATTTCTTGAAGATATTCCATTTTGACCCAAACCTTTGGCACTATATGTATACATTGTGATAGCCAAGCGCAATAGGTAGGGGCGAGGGAGCGTTATGTATAACGGAAAATCGCGTCACATTCGACTTCGCGACACAATACCGTTAGACAACTACTCTGGTAGTGTTATCACTATTGACTACGTAAAGTCAAGAGATAACGTATCGGATCCGCTAACAAAGGCCTATCTAGAGAAATTTGTTGAAAAGATCATCGAGGGGAATGGGGTTAGGCCTAGGACAAGTCATCATGGCGGTAACTCTACCTAGTAGATCCCAAGAACTAGGTTCAAAGAGATCAAACAAAGTTATGAATGACGGTTCGACATTGTCAAATAACTCAACCCATTCTCGTGATGATGACAATGTTCGTAAACAAGGATAAAACCTTAAGGCTTTTTAATGAGTTAATAAAGCATTAAAGTTTTTTAATGATTATCTAAGTGCTCATGCGAATATGACCGGATGGTGTGTCTATAGGACTACACGTTTAGAAATCACCTATATGAGTGTGAAGTATAAGCGAAAGTGAAAACGATGGTAAAGGCCCATTCTCTATGCATTCACGAAACCAGGCGGTGTTCATGGTCAAACGAACACAACCGTGAGAACCATGGATGGTTGAGGGTTAATTGTGTGACTTATGTTGTCTAGTTATACAACAAGTTCTACGGAGTTCAAGATATCACATCTCTCGATTGATCTAGTATATCCGATATAAGTTCACTACGGAAAGTTCAAGGGAAACCTACTTATCCGGATGCAATTAATCTTCACTTGTATATCACACACTTGTCCGTGCATTCCTTCATCTTATAGCCATTCCCCATTCACGGGGGATTGTTGGATTTAATTGATAGGTTGAATGGGGAAATGGAGGGGAAAAAGTGGAGGGAAAAATGAGTTGTTCCCTCTTGCTTTGTAAAATAAGATTTGGCCCTCATAGGTTGTGGAAAGAAAAGTTCTCCTACTTAAAGGCGAAAGCATTCAAATGTGCTAAAGGGTCAAGAAAAGGGTCTCCTCTCGCGCCGTCGGCTCGGCTTCGGCTTTGGATTTGGATTTGGATTTGGATTTGGATTTGGATTTGGTCAAATGATCTGATTGATTGATAATCTTTTTGGATCAAATTTCATTTAATTTTAATTATTTAATTAATTAAATAATAATTAATTAATTAATTAAATATCCTGACCCGCGACCCGACCCGTTTTATTTCTTTCCCGGATTAATTTAAAACATTTCCCTCCGTTTTTTCCAACGGAATTTTTCTGAAAGGTTGCAAACTTTTCTGAAAAGTTGCAAACCTTTTCCAAACGAGGCTATATATTTCTCGTTTGATCCTCGAAATTTTCCTCACGAATTCTCGATTTTCTTCTATTCTTCTACTCTCTTAAAAGTTTTGCTTCCGTGTATCTTGCCATTAAGTGGTTCGCACGACATCGAGTTTTTGGTACCAACACACCGGTGAGTGAAATCCTTCTATCCTGGGAGGAAATATTCCACATTCAACCTCGGGTACTTGAGGGGAATAATTTCCTTAAGGACACACTGTGCATTCAGTGGGAGGAATTATTTTCGTATACTCTTTTTGATTATTTTCATTACGTTTTACATTGGTTTATACTTTCTGATTTTGTAAAGTTACTGATTTCTGGAAATATTGCTAAGTTCTTTGGAACACTAAATAAAATTATTTTATCATGATCAAATTTAGATTGAAGGGGATATACATATATTAATTAGAGTAAATTATTCTAAATACTATTATAACTTCTACACAAACATATGACATTTTTTCTATATAATTTCAAAATCAAATACTTAAATCCTTTATATAATGGAAATCTTATACAAATGAGTGTTCATTTAACTACTAAATTTTAAATATCTGAAGTGGACGATAAAAAGGCAAACCAAAGTTTTTTTAAAAAGGAGAGAAATTCTTATATATTAGATATTATAATTTCTTTAAGAAAAATTCAAAGGAGCTTATACATATGTTCAAAAGGCAAAATCATTATTAGTAGTAATTGATACACCAGTAATATATGGTAACCAGTGAACTAGCCCGCGCCTCGCGCGGTTATAGTCGACAATATTAGATTTATAATTTATATTATTATAAATTTATTAAAGATAGAATAGATGAGATTTTTACGTATATGCATATGATAATCAATGATATATTATATAATTTATTAAATCACAAATATAAATAAAATGTTAATGTACAGTATTTTTCATAAGCATATTTCAAAAAGAGATAAAAGAAAGAGAACATGTGAACTATGCGTAACTTTCAATTACATTTCTATTTTCTATTATTTCATTTACATTTTCCTTTTCACTGTTCCTTTTTTCTTTTTAACTTTTCTATGCCATAATGTCTCCCTTAAATCTGCCTACCTCAAATAAGCTCATTTTTCCTTCTCACTTTCAGCATCTACGTTGATCGTGATAAAAACTGCGCTTCCTCACTTTCAGTGTCTCCATTATTTATAATATCACTATCTAATTAAAAAAAATAAAACAAATCTATACCATCTTTAAGAAATCTAACAGTGACAAATGGTGCTCGTTTAGTCGCTTAGCTTTACGGCTATAGTAAATATGTACATGACGATAATATTGAATTCTTTTGGTACTTTAACTGTGATGTCTGACGCCCTCTAAGATTCCACCTAATTATTCAAAGTACATTTTTCCGAGCTTTCATGGTCTCTGTTGGGTCTCCCTAGTCAAACTCCGCACACGCAACGATACGCCATCGTAAATGGTGTTTTTGTTGCTCTATGTATATAGAGCGTATATGTACATATACTAATGAATATGAAGAGGCATAGGAATTGACATATTCATTATTCACTTTTAATAGAGAACATTAGAAATTTGAAAAGAAGGAAGATGTTGATTGGAGAAACTTAATTCGACGTAATAATCAACTCAGTAGAATGTAATAGGTATTTAACAGTTTTGAATGTAGAGGAAAATAAGCAACATTTATAATAAGCAATATAAATGAAGGAATTGTTTGGAATATACTGATTAATTAGACAAACCAATCACAACTGCATTTGATGACATATTTTTAAACGAAAAAACAATTGCCTGTGATGACATATTTCAAACGGGAAAAAATCATTTTTCATACCTGAGAGGGATAAGCTCTCCTTTTGTATGAAGAAGCCAACAAATACTTGGCATGAGAAGTAGATTTGAAAGACCTATGTGGAGCCATTGTTTGCAGAACATGAAGAAGAGGTCATGCTATATCATCTACCTTACCGTTCCATGGATTGAAACTCATTTTTTGGCTTTTGCTAAAATTCCTTCTCGGTTATTTGGGTTTTAATTATTAGGTAAAGACTCTAGAGTTTTCAGCATTATAAAGAGAGTTAAGGCAATGAATTTTCAGTTTTTTAACATCACATATTTAATATAATTAAGAGAGTTAAATGAGTGACTTTTGAATCTTTTTAATATAGAAAAAATGATAAAAATATAAAATGACCGAAAAAAGAGAAAAAAAGATAATTGTGTTTCTTGGCCTATGAGAGGTGTCGCATCACTCTTCTTTTGCCTAACTTTAATGTGTGTGTGTGTGTGTATATATATATATATATATACATATATATATACATACATATGTATATATATATATATATATATATATATATATATATACATACATATATATATATATATATATATATATATATATATATATATATATATATATATATATATATATATATATATATATATATATATATATATATATATATATACACATATATATATATATATATATATATATATATATATATATATATATATACACACACATATATACATATATACACACACATATATATATATATATATATATATATATATATATATATATATATATATATATATATATATATGCATACAGAATCAAGAAAACGATTTAAATATTATGTTGTAATAGCAAGACCAATGACATTTTTCAAACTTGGCCAGAAGTTATAGATTCAACTAAAGATCTAGAGAAACTTCTTTTTAAAGGTTTTAACGATTTTACAGAAGCATTAGATTATGCTAGAGGAATATTAAGGCAAAATTATTATATTTCTCCAGCACTAAGACAAAACCTAGAAAAAGACCCCGCAATACAACATCCAGAAAGACACAGTTAAAGTAATTTTCTGCGACCATTGCTCTTCCATGACTGAGGCATTCAAGAGACAGAACTAGAAGAATGAGACATTGATACAAGAAAAAACAAGGCTCATGGAGCAAGTACGAATGCTAGAACACAGACTTGGTAGCTGTAAAGTTCAAATTAGTCCAATCACAGAGTTTTCCATCTCAAGACAAAATGGATGAGACGGGTGTGCATTCCCCAATGAATGCAGTGAAATCCCTTTGTATAGGATAGAGATACAGCTAGTATGGTTCAAACGGTAGCCAGTAAAGACTCATCAAATCCGTTAATGGCTGCCACTTTGCTAAAAAGTGAAGATGAAGGTTGTTCATCACTTCAAACCAGACGAAGACTACCAAGAACTATATATATATAATAGAGAGAGAGAGAGAGAGAGAGAGAGAGAGAGAGAGAGAGAGAGAGAGAGAGAGAGAGAGAGAGAGAGAGAGAGAGAGAGAGATAACGTGCAAAATAACCAAACATTAAAGTTCAAACATATATCAAGTGATGAACTTACTGAGTACCATGAAGCAGTGGTATATTACGAATTTTGATGCTGTTCCCACCATTTATATATTATATATGTCGTATATCACCTTGCTTCGAACGGAAATTTCACATCTTTAGAAATAACATAAAACTCTCAAAAAATTACTCAAGTACTAAATTGAAAGTTATGATCAATATTGCGATTGCAACAGAACAATGAATCAAATGAGATGTACATTCCAAATTGAAGAAAATTACACTTGCTTATTGCATGAGAAGTTTGTTCCGTAGTTAGATTTATCATCTTCATACATCTTTCCCTTGCATTGTATTATGCAAGAGCAAAATGAAATGTCAGAATATTAGGATATACAAAAGACATAATTGATAGCAAGTTGGAAAGATCGGAAAATCAAGTGTGACAGTTAGCTTAACTTTGATGTATATAACTTTGAAGCTAACTGATATACATGTAAATTTTGACCTTAGGTGAATCCTACTTTCCAAAGTGAAAAAAACCAATCCACGGCATAGTTTGTTGACCAACTTCTTCCCAGGAAATCTTTTTCTATATATATGTAGATATGCCTCTTTCAGTTTTCTAAGGACACAATTCTATTTATCCAAAATTAAACAGATTGAAGTAATGATTATTAGTTGGGAGGGAACGTGGCTATACACAAGTAGGGAAATAATTGACATTATTTAATGGGGTTTAATGGTGGAAGGAACCTTAGGTGTATATAGAAACGGAAAAGTAATTGAATAATTATTAGTTTTTAGCTTGAAAAATGAGTTTAAAAGCCAAAAAAGGAGAAAAAACGATAAATATGATTTTAGATCATAGAGAGGTTCCACATCATCTTGTCTATACCTAGCTTTATATTATATAAGATATAAATATAGATTTTCTATTTAAGAATTTTGTAACCGACAAGTTTCAGAAAATGTCTACTTTCTTCTTTTTCCTTATATAGTTTCCAATTCTAAATATTAAAAAGCAATTCGAATTATATTTCTTTATGTAGTCTAATTTAGGTTCCTAAAAAGGCCTTAAGAAATGTATCAACTTTAACTTAAGGAAACAATGATAAATTTGAGAAGGTCAAAGGAAAATTTCCAAATCATTGGAACTATGCCTTTCCAGTTTCCACTGTTGAAAGTTGGTGATAGCCCATACAATCCTTGGCCCAGATCCCATAGACCAGCCCATCATTATTTCAGCTTATTGTTGGGCTATTCGCAGAATTGTCCTTCTTTTGGGGTGGTCTTTAACTTTTGTCCCTCAAATTGGTAGCCTTTAATTTTTGTCCTTCGCCTAAAACTTATAGGTTCCGGTTCGAACCCCCGCTCAGTCAAAATTTTTAAAAAATTTGCAAGGTATAGTTTGAATTTCGCTCTGCCCCTTCGGCAGACTTTTAGTTATGCTTAACTAAAAGTCTGCCGGAGGGGATAGATTTTGCCTTGAGGCATGTATTTTTTTTATTTTTTTTTTACTTTTCAAGGCAAGCTTTTAGTTATGCCTTAAGGAAAAGTTCCACCTTATGGGGCATACTTTTAGTTATGTCTTAACTAAAAGTGTGCCACAGAAGATAACTAAAGTATGTAGGCGGAACTTTTCCTTAAGGCATAACTAAAAGTTTGCCTTAAGAAAAGTTACGCCTTATGGGCATCTTATGCAGTTAAAAAGCCTTACGCGTAAGGGCATGCTGTCCTTAACTAAAAGCGTACCCCCATAAGGGTATAACTAACTATGCCTTAAGAAAAGTTCGACTTATGGGACGAGACTTTTAGTTATATCGGATCCCAAGATAACTTTAGTTTTCTTAAGGCGTGTATGCGCATCAAGATACATGCCCCCCCATACCTTGCCTTGCGAAATTAATTTTTTATTTTATGCCTGAGCGGGAGTTCGAACCCATAACCTCAGCTATTCGTCTACCTTTTCAAGCGAAGGGCAAAACTTAAAGACCATAAATATGAGGGGCAAAATTTAAAGACCACAAATATGAGGGACAAAATTTAAAGACCACCCCAAAAGAAGGGAAGCTTATTGTTAAGCATTTTTTTGTGCGGATTGTCGTTCAAAGGCACTAGTCTTTAATTTTTGGCCCTCAAATTGGTGATCTTTAATTTTTTTCCTTCGCCTAATACCCCGAGGTTTTGGGTTTGAATTCCAACTCAGTAGAAAAAGGAAGAAATTTTGCAAGGGAGAAGTTTGGATTCGCAAGGCAGAGGTAGAGTGCAAAACTCTGCCTGAGGCCTAACTTTGGGCCGACTAGGCCTAACTTTGCTACAAAACTCTATCGTACGATTTTTTATTTTTACTGAGCCAGGGTTCGAACCCCAAACCTCATGGTATTAGGCGAAGGTAAAAAACTAAAGACCACCAATTTGAGGGACAAAAATTAAATACCAGTGCCTTTGAAGAGTAATCGTGCAAATGCAGATCGGATTGACCCAAGTTACGAGGGGTATCTTCATCGTCATAACCAAAAAATAAAAAAGTTATTTTAGTCATCATCAAAAAAAAAAAAAATACAAAAAATATCTTCATCATCGTCGTTCTTGTCAAGTTTATTTTTTGTCAAGCTTATCTATCTATATAGAATAGGAGAGGCAAAATGTTATGAGAATGCCAAGTGTAATCACCTTACGATGCCACGTGTCAAAAATTATTTTAAAATAGAAAAATGAAAAAAAATATATATATAACTGCCAATTCAGAAAAGAAGGATACGATTTCTTTCCTATTTTTGAGGAACATAAGGCTTGATTTAAGGGATGTGTTCATTATCGGTTATAAGTTACATAATAAAAATAAAAAAAATAAAAATAACTGTTATTATAAAACTATTGGAAATTTTACTAAAATTTTTAAACAAAATCGATATGTTAATTTTCAAATGTTTACATTTAGTAAATTTTGAATTATCAATAAATTAATTAAAGAGATGAAATAGTATTTACAACTTCAGTATAGATATTGAATATTAATTAGAGAACTTACAAAAGTTACTAAAAAATGATACAATTTTATGCCGTTCAAACGAAGACATTGGAGTTGCGAAGTGGTTAGAATTTCACTTTGCATCAAATTTGTATAAAGTGTAAATCTTATCAAAGTTATTCATCTATCTAAATTAATTTAGAAAATAAAATAAATAATTCTAAAAAATAATCTGAGAACTTTGAATGATAAAAGAATTTTCAGTACCAAGATATAAGTTAAAAGTAAAATATGTATTTTTGAATTAAGAAATATATCAGTACTTAATAAAGTCTAAGTGGCAGTAAGCTATATTTGTGGAATACGGATAAAAATGATCTTGGAATCATATCTATTGTTTTTATAAATATAAAATAAATTCAATTCCTCACTACTTATTACCTGTTATATGACTTTTGAATTTGAATTTAAACAAAATGAGCTGGAATGAAGTTTTGGCCCCTCAAAACTTTGTTGATTTTCTTTTAAAAAAGAAGAAGTTCCTGTTGGTTTTGACGTTCTTATCATTGAAATGGTCCGAAATTTTAGGACCAGTTAACAATCCTTCCTCACTTCTAAAACTTCCCATAACTACATGTAGCCCATGACTTCTACCTACAAATATTCAAAAGCGGACACCTAAAGCAAGGGGCTGGATGCATCGCATGGCTTTTCTGCAAGACCTAATAGCAATTTTTGACCCAGCAACGGCATTTGAACAAACCTGGAGAGCATTGAAGAGAATTCAGAGGTTGGAAGGGAGATTTTGCAACTCATTTTGACATTTAATGAAATTAGTGACAATTCTTCTGATGATGGTGAAGTGATTTGGTTGCAACCTTACTCTCTACATGTTTATGAAGTTTACATAATATAGTACTGAATAAGTACAAAAATCTTTTTAACTTATAGTATTAGTTTTGTAAGATTATTTTTAATTGAGTCGGAATCTAGTGATGTCTATTATCTTGGATTGTGCTTTTATTCTGCTTACAAAAATTAAAAAATAAAAATAAAAATAAAATGAATTCCTGCTTTTGTTTGAATGGTTTGGTTGGGGGTTGAAGCTATCAAAAGAAAGAGGAGAAAGCATACAATCTTATTTGTTTTTACCCTAAATTTAGAATTTTGCAAAAGCTGCATTCTCCCCTATAAAAAACAAGATTAGAACTACTATTTTACTACCTTTATGTCGTTTATGCAATAGTAGATATCACTGTATGTACATAATTTTATACATATGTACATAATTTTATACATTCTTTTTCTTCATTAGACAAGGTCACGAGTGTGAAGGTTGTAGAAAAATTATATTTATTACTCCCTCCATTCCAAAATAAGTGTCTCTTTTAGCTCATGCACACCCCTTAAGAAATTGCTCACTCCTAGAAAATTATGAGTGTTTTTATCAACTTACCCCTAATTAATTCTTAGAAAAAGAAAGTTATTTAATGATTTTTGATAATAAATAAGGCTAAGTTTGGAAGAATAGAATTAATTTTGAAATCAAGAGTGTCACTTATTTTGGAACAAAATAAAAAGCTTAAAAGGACACGTATTTTGGAATGGAGGGAGTACCATCACCGCGTCTCAAAAAGAAAGATGACTAACTGAGAGAACTTCTCTTGAATGTGAATATGGTATTGGAAACGAATGGTGAGAGTCATATTCAAATGAATTCTTGGAGGAATTTGAGGTATGTGTTTTATTGTTTGGTTGAGTTATGTTTAACATTGTCTGTAATCTTTTCAAGGAAAGGAGTAGTGATAGCATTTGATGGTATCTCCTCACGTACATTAAACAAGATACATCATGACGAGGCATTGGAGGGTTCTATAGTAGTAAGTTTTCTTTCTCAAGAGAAAGGGATGAATTAGGCATAAAATTTTTGAGGAACAGTGGACAAAGCTTAGTAACCATATCTAATATGTCATCACATTATCCGGAACAAATGTCTAAAAAATAAGACGAATTGTTCTTCAGATTTCAACTTGTGATTGATTTATATTCATTTTTTGTGAAAATATGAATTGATACCATCTAGTGATTTGAAGGTCGCAAGATCATAATTTTCTTGATATACTGGTCTTACAGTATTTTACTTATTTGGTCCAATCTCTTTTTAGTTTATTCGGATCAACTTAATAAGCTTTTTTTTTATTTGCAAATATGAAAATTACATCTCAAAAATCAAGAAACGCACATAATTAGCATCTTAAACAAGGATTCACACCCATTAATACCCATTAACAACAGAAGTAAAATCAACATTTTCACCAAGGGTCTTGCATCTCTTATGTATATTAAAAAATGAATTTGCACAAGTAAAATAACATCTTCAATAAGGGAATTACACCAATCAAAATAAGAAAAATACTAGAAAAATTCTTCAATAGGTAAATACACCCCATAAGTAAATGTAGAATTAGATAAACTACAAGTTCTCAAAAATAAATCATAAAGTTCATGTTTTTTCTAAGCAGTGCTTACAAAATTTCCATCACAATTTAAGTAGTAAAGTGATTTAAATTGAATTTAACAATTATAGAATAGCATAAATTTATATAATACACTCCCTCCGTCCATTTTTATGTTTCCATTATACTAAAAATATATGTCCACTTTTACTTGTAAGTTATATAGTTTGAAAAACCAAGACATAATTTACCATTTATTCCTATTTTACCCTTATTATTAAGTACTCCAATTCATTTCTCATTTTGTTAATAACATTAAGAATGTCCCAAGTCAAATATAGACAAGTCAACATGGACGGAGGGAGTAATAAACAAAAGAAATTATAAAAAACAAAAAATTGAATTTTGATCTCAATCCCAAATTTCCATTAAGACCCAAGTTTTTCGATTTAAATACTCACAGATTTGAGATTAAGAGAAATGCTTAATTTAAGGGTTTGAAGTTTCTATTTGTGTGTTCTCGCGATCACAGATAAAATAATAGAAAAGAGGAAAGACAATATAAATAATAGAAAGATAAATAGAAAATTGGGAGCCGAAAAATTCTTCGGCACAAAAAGGAAGTAAAAAAGCACAAAGAAAAACGGGAGTCGAAAAATGTTCAAGATAGATTCAAACTTGTGTCACCAGCCGCGACACCTTTGTCTAATTTACAACTGAGGGTAGCAGGATCAAATATTTAACCTAATTTAAGCAAATTACAACATAATTATATAAAAAATTTATTAATCTAAAGGGTGTCATGCCACCCCCACCCTAAAGGGTGGATCCGTGGGTAGGTTGAATATAAATATGAACCTTTTTAATGAAGATTGAAGCGGGTAGGTTATTGGAAATAATATTTGTCAAAGAAAGATACTGTATCAATTAAATTTGGCATAATACATAAATAGGCCCTTAAACTTGGTAATGAGCATGTAAGTATCTTGTTTCCGACTTTGAGTGTGCACAAGTGGCCGCGCATGTATAAAAGTTGAACAAGTAAACACAAATGATGACGTTGCACATAAACATTGTAGGGTCACGTCAGCATTTGTGTTTACTTGTTCAACTTTTTACAAGTTAAGGTGCCTAATTATGCATATCCAAAGTTGAAGGGCATACATGCCAGCTGAAGCCAAGTTTAATGGCCTATTTACATATTATGCCTTCATTTTCAAAGCTTGCTCTTCCTCTTCTTTGTTTAAAAAAAAAAAAAAAAAAACTTAAAACCATGTTCTTTATTATTGTAACAACACTTAAATTTATTTTTTATGTGTATCAGTATTAGAAATTAACTTATAAAGAGAAAATAAATGGCTTCAATAAAACAATCAATATTAAAGAAATTAAATTTGATGTGATATCATAGATGTGAATACTAATATACTATGATTAGTTTCTATTGATATGAACCGTGTGATAACAGCGCATCACGCGGATATTAATACTAGTTACTACTAATAATACGGAATATTTATGGATATGGATTAATGAAAGTAGGGGTGGGCGTTCGGTTTTTTCGGTTCGGTTTTTCAAACTTCGGTTCGGTTTTTTCGGTTTCGGTTTTTTGAAAGTGGACAGGAACACCCGGGCTATTCGGTTCGGTTTTGAAGTTCGGTTCGGTTCGGTTTCATTCGGTTTTTTTTTTGCATGGGCCTAAATTGGGATATTTTGCTTGTAAATGACTTTCTTTTAATTATAAATGAGCTATTTTATTGTTTTTAGATAAAAATGGGAAAAAAAAATATAAAACCAGCTGGTTGTTCGGAATATATCATTGAAATTATTGAAGGATTCGTCTAACGATCAATATAAGAAGAAACATTATGTTCGGGGTTTTCTCACAGTAATGGATTTACTTTCAAACTATCAGGTTCAATTCCCTAAACATGCATAAGAAAAGCTTGCTAGAAATGCCTGGGGGCTAGAGATAGCAACATCAATTAACAAATTATAAAGACCCAGAAAGCATAAGCTTTAATCACCTGTGAAAGCCGAGAGATCATGAAGCTTTTCCAAGTAGTCGTCTTTCATAGAAGAAACGTCAATAAAATTAAGAAGCGGGGATAAATTTCTTTTACAACATGCTTTAAAGGGCAAGAAAGAGATGATGTGATATACTAGAGATAGCCAACCATAAGAACATTCTGATATTTCAAATACAATAATTCACACTCATAAATATACTTTTTGGTTGATGTACCATCCAATTAAAACCTAAATAAAGTATATTGCAACAAAGTTTCTGGAAAGATATGATATTAACCTTTATGTAGATAGGATGGCTTAGGAACGAAACAAAGAAAAACCGATATTAATAACAGAGCAACCCGTACAGCAAAAGCAAGCAAGCAGAAAAAACTAGATAATTCGGTTCAATATTTATGGATATGGATAAATGAAAGTCGTACTAACTGATTGATAAGAGTGGTGACTAGATCTAGCCAAAAACCTTATCAGCTATATATGTTCATTTATTTTATATTTTTTGAGCTTATTTTATATCATACAAGAGAATAACAATTAATGCAAACATAATGCAAACAAACTTTCATACTTTATGTTTGTTAGGATAATAACATTAAAACCAAACTTCAGCTTTGCGCTATCATATGGTCCCCTTTCTTTGTAAACCTTTTTATCTCTAAATTGATTTCCATCAAGCTCATCGCAAATCACTCCAATGACCCCCAGCCCCTCCGAACCCACCAATCTCTAACTTACTAATCCTACAACCAATCAAATTTCGACACACACCGACAACAAAATTAGTAACTTTATGAATCTAGCTTCCTCAAAACAAGCAAAAGGTGGAAGCTGGGATGCCCAATCAATCAAAACCAAAACACAAGAAAGGCCCATAAACCGGCACTACAAGAAAAAATACAAGTGGCAACAAATTTTTATTCTGTATCGATATTATTACAAAAAAATTTTTGCGAATAAAAAAAATTTTGTTCATAACTTTTCCCCATCCACGTTATTGCAACAACGTGCAACAACTTTTTTTTTGTTTATTGCCAAAAGTACTTTTTGCAACAATAATTAATACTATGGCGACAAAATTAAATTATTTGGCAACAAAAAAAATCATTTGCCAACAATAAAACTAAGTTGTTGCCAAATATAAAACTTTTTGTTGCGATATCTATACTTTTTTGTAGTGCGAGAAATACCCAAAGATATCATCAAATCACCACATAATCAATCATGGTAAGAAGATAGTCATGCAACGAGTGAAATAAGGAAAGTAAACATGGTATAATATAATAGCCCAATATGTAATCTCAACATCTGCACATGTGCTCATAGCCTTGTATAGATGGTATTGATAGGGGTGTATATGGAGCGGGTTGGTTTGGGTTTCTGACATACCAAATCAAACTAATTGTGTTGGGTTTTAAAATCTATAAACCAAACCAAATCAACAAAAGTCGAGTTTTTCAACCTCGAGTTTTCGAGTTTTTTTCCGGAAAAGTCTTCATATAAAATATATAATTTACAAATACTTCTTTAGTCATAGTAAGATACAACTATATAATTAAGACGTTTCTTAAGAAAATAACACAAAATGTGAGATAAGTGATGACATTGCAATAAAATGTTCAACAAAAAAGATAGTGAAATTGTATAAAATAAATATTGCTAATTAATAAGCCATAATGAAAATGGCCATAATCTAAAATTACTAAGTCATGCTAAAACAAGTACGGCTAATAAGTATTAATTACAGGACAAAGAAAAAAATTAAATTATGTATTTTCGCAGTGTAAACCAATGCAAAACTAAAGAATATATATCCAATATTATTGTTGTTTTTTAGAATTGAATTTCTTTTGTATTAGTATTGATTTGGTTTTGGTTTGGACTTTATTTCATGAGTTTACTAACATCTTGTCACGACCCAACTTAAAAGTCGTGAAGGCACTAACTCCCCCGAGTCAGCAAGACATCCACAACCCCATTTAAAGCAAGTAAATAAGTATTAAGCTTGGAAATAAGTATACAAATCGATTTATACGAATTTAAGCCTTTATAATCATAAAAAAAAATGATAAGTAAATAACTCCCAAAACCTGATGTCACTAGTAGAAGAACTTCTAAGTTTCGATACAAGTCTAAAATAATACAAAATACACTGTTCGAATAGAAAATATAGAAATAAAAATGGAAGAGAATCCGGTGCTATAGATCGGCGTGCAACTCTTCCCGACTCTCCGAAACAGTCTCTGTCTCCACCGGTTGAGTATCCTCAAAGGCCGCCAGCACGGATACTGAACCTGCACACAAAAAGGTGCAACAAGTGTAGCGTGAGGACAAAATCAAGGGGTACTCAGCCTGCATCGTCGACCGACCCGATCCAGAACGGAGACGAGGACTATTCTACGAATTGCCATCACCATACTTAACCGCCACTAGTCCGCAGTAATATTAATCGAATAAATCATCTTAACCTCAAGTTATAAGCCTGCGTGAGAGCTTCTACTCCACAAGTAACTCTTCTATCCGTCACATAACATAAATTTGCACTTAAGCGTAAATCAGACAACAACTCAAGTAAATCACAATCAAAGAATCAATGGTATGATATGATATGCATTATTAGCCACTCTACACATAGCTAGAGCTCACTTCTTTCATTCATCTCCTTATCATACGTTTCCACAGTCTTTATCATTAATCTTTCCATCAAGATAATCACAAATCCGGGAAAGGCCTTAGATTTCCATCAGTATTTTCATTGGAACCATATCACGAAAAAAAAAATGCATGTATAAGTGATGAACACAATAATAATCATAAGAGGTGAATAATCAACAACATTCGACATCCGCAACCAATATCAGTCATCAACATAAATCAAACAATGAAGAATGTATGTCCCGATATACACACGTTCGAATATTAACAAATCGTGACCCATAGGGCCTCATGAGGCCCATATATCGTCGCTCTAGTAGTTTTGTCGGATCACGGCCTCAATCATATCATACCTCAATAACCTGTCTCATAGCCAACCGGGCTCAAGTGCCAATATAATGTGCCAACATCATCACTCGTCCGGAACAAGATCCCACTAGACTCACAATCATATCCTCAAATCGTATGTATGAATACATGTAAAGCATGAATATGGCATGTATCGAGTCGAGAACAAGTATAAAAGCATGGAATCCATTCTCGTGTTCATAATACCATAAAGGCTTCACTTTTTACTTCTTTTCATTTCAATGAGGATATATGTATGAGTGATATGCACACGAACAGACAAGACAGGAAAATAATACTGATAAGAGACATAAATTACGGGTATCGGACCCCAATCACAGATCCAAGGGATCATACTATTCTATCAGCTAGTGCCCAGACATTGCATTCAGAGCAACTATACAATTGAAATAACAAAAATACCCAAACATGATGATCGGTATCCGATACTAGTGCACGTCTGTCATGACCCTAATTATCGATCGTGCGGGCACCTACCTTATTATCACTAGTAGGCGAACCCTTACTTGTTAACCCATTAATCACTAGCCAATTTCAACTTCTTTAATCATTTATACTCTAACAATCAATAAATAAGTGAATAAATAAATAGTCTAGCCAAGTGAAAAATGATAAATAATATAAGTGCGGAAGTCTAACTATTAAATTCCCAAAATCTGAAAGTCATCGTACAAGGACTCTAACCAACAATGTTTAAAGAATGAAATATCTGTCAAATATAATAATAAATAATGTTTGGAATGACAGTAGATATCTGGAAATAAAGATCTTCAGGCGGCATGGCATGGATAGAAGCTCACCTTCGGATCTGATCAAGCAAACTAGCTTCAAGTTAGAGATGTGGTCCCAGGTGAAATCTCGAAACACAATCATGTACTCCAAAAGTGGTAGAGCTAAAGGTAGTCAAGTATCAGTACAAACACTATGTACCGGTAAACATCATAGGCTGACTAAGATTAGTTCACGCATACAAGTATAAAATCAACAAGATAAACATATAGGCACATAATACTCAAATCCGAGTCACAGAATATCCCATAACTAAATCACAGCCTAAGATGAAGCATCTAAACTACAATATGTCCAAGTCTCCAAGCCTCAATAATCTCTTTTGATAATCATAAATCCAAGTTCCGACCCTAAGTAGAGTCACTAATCTACAATTTCACTCAGTCAATGATTATATCTATACAACAATAGCCATTTCAACAAGCCATACCAAAATTAGAAATAAGAAGTCAGGTGATAATGCAAAATAAAATGTAATGATGTGCAATGCAATGCACTGGCCAAATACTCCAAACCTATACACACATGCTAAATGGTAATGTTTTCCCTAAATAGTCATGACCTGCAGGGGACCCATGGTGTCCATGTACCACTCGTTCCGGAATGAACCTCGGACCACGAGCTCACAACTAGGCCACATCGTCACCCCCATCAAATGTGCCTTAATAGATCTATAAGTTCCATCTCAAAATCTCATCAACAATGCCTTATAATCGAATCACAATGAATAACTCAAGAACACATATCAAAGCGTAACAATGAAGTACAGTCATAGTAATACAAGTCATAAGAAGACTTACCAATAACTCTGCTAAACCATAGCCTACTTATATAGCTATCTCAATCAATCAGTGAAGGGTATATATGAACACCTTTCTTTCAACCATTCCAAACCATTTCCATAATGCATGAATGTATGAATGCAGAAATGGGTGTAAATATGGTAAATCAATGCACTAAAATAACGATGAAGGTACAAGAAGTCATAATGCCATAAGTGATATCAAGACTTAGATAAATCGACTCAACTATAAGCATAATCAATCAATGAAATCAAGTGCAAATAAAAGTGCAAGTCACAATGCTATAAGCCCTTCCAGAACTTTAGATAAGTCAGCCCAACCATGAAATGAATCATCCAAACCATCTCAGTCAACATAAAGAGTCTATGTCCCTCTTTACTTCCAAATATAATGAGTACACCTCACAACTAAGTCTTGTATCACCAAGGTGCTCCATTTTCTCATATATCATCATCAAGACCAAGTCATAATTCAATATCAATATACATATGGAATGAGAATGCATTCCAAGTATAATATCACCATCAACCGTAATTCATACGTCAAGTTTTTAAGTTTATATCACAATTCAAGTCTAAACTCATTATCTTTCCTTTCTCCGATAGTATGTGTCACAATAAAAAAGAATTGGGTAAACACATATCACAACACAACCATTCAGGTAGTAAGTCTAATCACAATAATAGGGCATCAAGCCATCATCAACAACAACCAAGCTAATAGAATTCCATCTCGAATCGCCATCGTATGAATAAAACTATACCTTCCCAATGTGTAAATAACGGCGACAAGCCCATATAATCAGAAGTCATACCAACCTAGATAATAGCCAACCAAATACCATGTCCAAAGACCTAATCATGCTTTCTCCCGTCAGTTCTACATAACATATACATTTTGCTAATTAAAGTCTAACTAAAGTAAGCCGTAACCTACTTCTAATGCAGAATAGGAGCCACGAACTTCTACACACGAGCCTTCTATTTCTGAAGCACCTTAGAACGGTCAAAGTCTAGTAATATAATTTAAAGTAAGAGATAAACTTTCTATTCAAACAAGAACAACAATTGGGGAAGAAGACCCAATTACTTCTATCCTTTTCAGTTGGTTAATTAATCCTTAGGACTATAATCATCCTAATTCTAGTCTCGGTCATCATATTGAACTAGTTAATGGGTTTTCTAATCGATTTAACCCTCCTTACATAGTTTTTAGGCCAAAGATTCAATTAACCCTAGGTTTCAATTTAACAATTTCACCATTTAATATCAAATTATCATCCTAGGAAGTGATTATATAAATTCCTAGATGAACAATTATCAATAATATCAATAACCCATTCATTATTCTAGGGTTTTATAATCTTAAGTGTTCTAACCTTTCAATTCTCCATTAACAAGCTTTTAATGATGCCAGAATTTATCATGATTGAAGAACGAATAAAGTTAATGGTGGAAAGTTACCTTGATGAAAGAGCAGTGACCAGTCTTAGAAAATTCACCTCAAGGGTTCTTCGGAACTGTTCTTGGAGTTATGTGGGGAGTGGGGTCGAAATAAGCTATATAAATAGGGTTTCTGAGTTAATGAGGACCGGCCAGCAGTCCCCGCTTCGCTGCAGCGGACCCTTGGAAGTTCGACCTTTCTCCGCAGTGAGACACCTTCTCACTGCAGCGGGTTCGTTGTAGTGGGAATCCTTCCGCTGCAGCGGCGCCCCTTAGGCAGTGAGCACGAAAATTTTACTAACCTTTCACCCAACTTCTCATAATCAATCCGAGGTCCTAATAACACAAGTTAATCATGTAAACCAATGTAAAAATATGCTACAGACTCACCCACGGCCTTGGGATTCCCAACGGAGGTCAGAATTGTCACGCCCCGAACCACGGCCTGGGCGCGACGTGATGCGACACTCGGTGCCTGACTATCTATGACCGAGCGAACCCATGGCTGCTGGAACTGACAGTTGTATCATGAAAGCATGCAAAGTATAACACGAAGCAAGAGAATGCTCTAACTCAAATATAATAATGAATGCGGAAATAAATGTTGTGAGGCAAAACCAACATAACTGACTAAAGACTATATCAATGAAACCTCTAAGATCAAAATACTGAAAGAATAACTAGGTCAGGACAAGACCCTGACATGCCTCAAATACTAATGAACTAACTAATACTAAAAAAAATGGGAATAGACGGGAAGCCCTGGATAAGAGGGCTCACTAACTAGTTGATGTACTCAAAGCGCTGGAAGCTAAGCGGCTGCTGTATCCTCCTGAAAGTCAGACTCTGCACCGTGAAGTGCAAGCCCATGCATAAGGACGTTAGTACCTTTGAATTTTACAAGTATGATAAGCAACTGAAGCAATGAGAGGGGATACATGAATGATAAAGCATAATGAAACTAAATACTCATATCATGAGCTGATCTGTATAGAAACCACATGTGCAATATCATGTAATTATGGCCTCAGGCCCAATAAATAATGAGATCTCGAAGCTATGGCCTCAGGCCCAAAATAATTGCATATGCATATGAATCATAACTATGGCCTTAGGCCCAATCAAACATGAAGCAACAGGTGCAAAAGACTCACATTGCGGCTCACATGCTTTGTTGATGACTTAGATTGCATTCTAAAACTCGTAGATTGAATTACAACTCTTTTAGATTAAGCTAGGGTCCATAGCATGCATAACAAGTATGAACATAATCAGAAAACTGAGCTCTAACCCCAGGTTATGAAAATCAAGAACTAGGGAAAAATCATGAACTTTTTGGATTTCTGGGAATTATGATAATTGAGTTATGAGGATGATTAAACAATGTTCCTCATGTAGATAGTACGCTTAATATACTTGGAATTTCTCCCAAACTTGAATAATAATCTGGTCTCGAAAAAAGAGTTCCAAGGTTTTGCTGTTTATTCTCTTTAATTGGGTTTTCTTGAAAACCCTATATTAAGAACATGGTTTCATGATTAGATTAAGAGCATATATGATAGAATTGATTTGGAAGAGGTTGGAATGACTTACCTTGTTGTTTTGGTTTGTTGGGAGAAAAACACTTCGTTTCTAGGGCTTAGAATTATGAAAAACGAAATAAAATATTTGAAATTTGAGTATTTATAGGTTAGTGCCGGGTTGGGAAATACGGACCAAAATACGGTCCGTAAGGCGATTTACGGTCCGTAAACACAGGACCGTATTTCAAAATACTTCAAAAACTGACATCAACTGTTTTATGTTTTCTTCCTAAATACAATCACACTTTACGGGCCGTATTTCAAAATACGGTCCGTATTTGCTAATATGAAATTCCACCAGACAAATTCGAATGCACAATGATTTAAGGTGTCAACTTTCACGACTTGAAATCTTTGGTCGTATACTAGTTTACGGTCCGTATTAGGCGTAAATCCCTTACGATAGCTGAAGAGAAATTTTCAATTCTCACATTCTTTATCTGGTTTTCTAAGTCTGGAATCATGGTCAAAGCTTAAGTTAAAGGTCTGAGGTGTTACAAGAATTATTAAGTTAACCCCCAAATGAACACACAACAAGTTCAAACAAAACACATAGTTAACTGAATCAAGTTTTAAACCTTTAATTTATACTTTTTGAGTCATTGTTAGCTCGTTCCTAGCCTCGGGAAGATACTAGTGAGGGTAAAAGGGTCAAAGTCTCCATAACGATTGAGTGGGTCATTACATCGTCACCTCACTTGTATCGAAACCCCCTTAATAACACCATTAACCTCTTAATTCTGTTCATTTTAACTAAACAAAGCGTTCTAAAAAGAGTGCAAGGTCTCAACATGCCTGAAAAGTAGAAGCCCGAAGTTCAACGATCTCCACGTGACCTTTTTCCTTCTTCAAAACCTCCGAACGATACCAAGGTGGTCAAATATGAGTTATACGTTAGAACACTAGTCTATTGGTACTCATATTGCTATATAAAGTCAAAACTTTAAAATAAAGCCCCAAATTAGGATTCTGGACCCAAAAAGGCAAAACAACAATTTAACCCAAAATCATAATATTCAAGTCTAAATCAGCTCATATACCAAGAATCAGCCATCTTTATCCACTAATTCGAGTTCAATTTCCAAAATCCCCAAATTAAGAGCTAGAGTTCAAAACCCTCCAATTTCATATCTTCAAATCAACATTCTAAGCATGGATTTCATAAACTAATCTCATGTATGCTCATAATTTGAAGTTAGAGGACTTACCCACTTGATTCTCTCTGAAAATCTCCCAATTCTTCTCCAAATCCACTCTCAACACTGTAGGTTTTAGAATGGGGTTTCTAAGGAAAGAACACAATAAAACTCACATTCTGTACATTGATTAGCGCTCCTGCTGACTTAAGTTCACCCCGGCGTACACGCATCGGTGGACAATTACTTTCCTCGGCGAAGTCCTCACAAATTTCTTGGCTCAGCACCGGTGGGTACCAAGCTCGCTGGGGCGTACGCGCTCCTGTGGGAAAATCATTGCAGCGGCAGACCGCGCCTAATTTCACTGAATTTCGCTCTTGTGAGCCTCCGCTCGCTGGAGCGGAACCCTCCGCACTTGGGCACAACACTAGAAACCAAAAAATCTGGTTGTTGACCTCGTTCCCCGAAATCCCGAGACTTTCCCGAAACCTCCCCGACACAAATCAAATATGCAGACACATATAAAAACAAGCTACAAATATGCAGACCAAAATGCCCCCAAAATCCTCGGGAACTGAATCGAATACACCACCAACCTATAATCAACATTTTGGAGCTAATGGAATCAACAGAATTATCAAAAAGACACGTTTACCCCCGATGTTGACTTTAGTCAACCAAACACTGAAGAGTTTTCAAAAATCTCATTTCCTCGACCCAAAAGCATTCCAACTACCTCGAGAACCGCACCGACCGATCCAGAGAATCAAACATACTCAAACGAAGCTAGGAAAAGGGTCAACAGGGGTAAAATAGTCAAAAAGCTCAATACAACCTAATGGGTCGTTACATATCTATTATCTATATGCTACGAAACTTATTGAACCATTAAAAAATCCAAGTCCAAGCTTGAAATAATATTTTAAAAGGAAAAAATAAAATAAAAATAAAAATTGTATACAGGTAATGTCGGGTTGGTTTGATTCAGTTTTAATTTTTTAGTTAAAACCAAACAAAACCAATTATGGTTGGGTTTTCTTTGTACAACCCTTCATATTGCCAAATACGTAGTATATTGCAAACAATTAAATTAGAGATTTTTTTTCTCATTGATGTCAAAATCATAAATCAATTATCACCTTAGTTCAAAGCCACTCCAGCCCTCTCGAACAGTCTTTTATTTCCTTGAATTGATCACACGAGCTTGATCTATTAAAAAAGATACTAACGGGGTTTCACGCATCCAATGACCCATATAGAATATTTTAGACTAATTTAAAGTCAAAGTCAACCACAAAGTCAAACCCAAGTCCCGTGGTAAAAGAATCTAAAATTGATTAAGTTTCTGAGTTACTCATAACCCTAAGAGTCCAAATCTATAATTAGTATTCAAATTGATATTAAATAGACACGCAACTCTTTAATTTTCACTCTCTATGAAAAAATCCCTCAATTTCTATCCCAAAGATCCATAAACTAAGCATTAAATTCAATTCATAATCGTAATAATTATCAAAACAAATTTCGAATCACCTACCTAATTTTTGGTGATGAATATCCCTCTTTAAATTGCATTAAATTGATCTCCCAATACATTTTTTTTGCACGGATTTCCCTTCGAAGGCATTGGTCTTTAATTTTTGCCCCTCAAATTGTTGGTCTTTAATTTTTGCCTTTCGCTTAAAAAGGTGGCCGAATATACCTTGAGGTTCTGGGTTCGAACAACCGCTCAGTAAAAAAAATTGCAAGGCAAGGCTTTGTGAAAATTCTGCCTTGCGAAATTTTCCAAGGCAGATTTTTTTTTTTTCACTCTGCTGGAATTTTACAAAAGTTAGGCCTTGTAGGCCTAATGTTTGCCCTAATAGGCCTATTTTGCTAGGAAATTCTGCCTTAGGATTTTTTTTTTGACTGAGCCAAGGTTCGAACCCAGAATCTCGGGGTATTTTAGGCGAAGGGCAAAACTTAAAGACCAGCAATTTGAGGGGAAAATATTAAGGACTACCCCCGAATATGGGCAATCATGTAAATATCCAAAAAATGTTGAAATAACTGGGCTTGTCGTGATTGTGAAGAGCGATCAAGAAAGGTACCTACGTGATCGTGGATTATCTCATGCATGCGAATGCGAAACACAAAAAGGTTACCCTGCGAGATCGTGACGTAGGGACACACAATCACGTAGACCTGCACCAACACCAATACTAGAAAAAAATTAAAATTAGTACAATCCAGTTTAGTATTTTTTTAATTCCAAAACCCACCAAATTGTGGGGTCCAGCTCCCTATGCAGATTTAAGGGATATGTTTTCTATTTAAGGGATATGTGTTCTCCCTTTGACAAAATGTATGAAAATAGTTTGCAACATTTTATTTTGGCAGGCACCATATTTGAAGAATTGGCACCGGCCAATCAATGCCGTGAAGAAAAATTGGCACTCGTCATCCCTATAAATAGGGAGCCCTTGATCAGTTTACAAACACACCAATCTCAGACAATTAAATCTGAGTATTTAGAGAGCGAAGTGAGGTATACCATAGACTGTGTAAGAAAATAGTCTGTGAAGAAAAATTGAGTGTAAGCGATATTATAGTGAGGTGGAAAAACCAAAAGAGTGTTATTTCTTTTGAGTGTGTAGTCATATTTGTAGTATTTATATTCATGACTACACAATGTAAAATTTCTTACTATAGTGATATCAGTTGCTCCTCTTGGCCCGTGGTTTTTCCGTTATTCAGAAGGATTTCCACGTAAAATCTTGGTGTCATTATTTGTTTTCTTTCTAATTCTTACTGATTTAAACATAACTTAGTGTTCCGTGTTTATCACTAATACTGTGAATATTATTTTTGCGGGTCTTATTTATTCCCAACAAATGGTATCAGAGCCAAGGTTCTGTCTAAGTATGCTTTGTGGTTGCAGCACAGTCTGAACTTCCACCTCAAAAAAGAATTACTTTGGTCTCCTAATAAATAGTATTTGTATTTGTGATAAATGATGGAAACCAACACTAGTAGAATGGTTTCTTTGAGGGGCATAAATTATGTCATTTGGAAGGGTAAAATGGAAGATTTGCTCTATGTCAAGTATTTTCATCAACAAATATTTTGCCATTAAAAAGCCTAATAATAATTTCGATGAACAGTGGAATTTGTTACACAGGCAGGTTTGCGGCCTTATTAGACAGTGGGTTGACGATAATGTGTTGAACCATATTTCTGGGGACACACTTGCTCGGACTCTATGGGAGCAGCTTAAAAGTTTGTATGCTCGAAAAATTGGAAGCAACAAAATGTTTTTGATAAAGTAGATGTTGGGTTTAAAATACCACGATGGTTCGGCGATGATAGATCATTTGGATAATTTTTTGGGGATCATGAACCAGTTATCTGCTATGGGCATTTATTTTGATGAAGAAATTCAAGGCTTGTTTCTTCTTGGTTCCTTACTAGATTCATGGAAATTTTTTAGAACTTCATTATCAAATTCTGCTCCGGATGGTGTGATCTCTATGGATCTTGCCAAGAGTAGCCTTTTAAATGAAGAGATGAGAAGAAAATCTAAGGGTTCCTCCTCATTAGATGTCTTGGTACTGACTCTAGGGAAAGAAACAAGAATCGTGGTTTTCAAAATAGAAAACATAATAGAAGCAAATCCAGAAGCAGACTTAAAGATATTGAATGCTATTATTGCGGGAAAAAAGGGCACACAAAGAAGTTCTGCCGGATTTTGAAAAAGGATACTAGAGACAAGTGATGTGCCGCGTAATTTGATGCACATTTGATGCTTTTTGACAACGAGTTTTACTTATTTTTCAAGAAAATTTTTGTCTTTTGATGTATTTTTATCATGTTGCAGGTATGCAGTGTGTTTATGCCGAAAGTCGGGGAATTTAATAAAAAGAGCAGAAAAAGATGTACAAAAATGGAAGTACCTGGAGATGGATTTTTACAGAGGAAAGAAAGGTCTGTATATTATTCATGGCCCGTCAATGTTGGTTTAAATCAGTCACAGAAACAACTGCAGGAAGAAAGAATTGATGGCAGAAAAGTACGGACCGTAGAATAATTACGATCTATAAATTCCCACCGTTGATCAACAATAGCGAGTCCAAGTCTGAAGACTGAATTCACGGTCAAGATATATAGACCGTAAAACATTTACGGTGCGTGAATGATGGGCGTAGATTCTGAGAACATGCATCAGTTTTATGGACAAGAGATTTACGGACCGTATAATATTTACGGTCCGTATAATGATCCGACTGGGGCAATTTTGTCAACTTGTTTTCCACGACTTGGACCATTATAAGTACTTGATGTAGGATTTTGTAGACTATTCTCGATCAGTTATCAGTTTTAGAATATATTTTCCTAGCATTGAATACTCATAGTTTTTGAAGCTTTTTTTTGGAGAACAAACAATTGCAATTAGTTTCTTTCAATTCCAATCAATAAAAAGTAAGCATTATGATTTCTATTATCTCTTATCGTTCTTCTTCACCTATGAGTAGCTAATTTCTCTACTAAGGTTGTGAATCCTAGGATGGTTGTTTTGTGATTGGGGATTGGGCTTGATATACGCATAATGGATTGTTAGAGTTTATTTATTCTTTGTTCTTCATTCATAATTGATGGTTGCATTCATTGATTAAAACCATAAACTTTGCTTAACTTGGGAAAGTGAGTAGGGTTTGGTAGGAATAAATAATAAGAACTCAAGGCGTTAACCCTTGTTTAATAAATTCACTTAGGAATAAAAGGAATTTACTTGGCATGAATTAACCGTTCTTCACATACATTCTTTTATATTTGCGAAAATCATAAAGAGAAATAATCTTTAACTGTTGGGAAACATTAGGGATTCAATTAGAGGTTAAGTGCATTCTTATGACGATCCATTAGAAGTATATCATGATCAATCACCATAGCATACACTTTATCTAAAGGGGGACACAACCTTGGTTTCTTTTTACAATCCAAAGTAATTAGTTAGCAATTTGTCATAAACAACCAATCTTCTACAAACTCAACAAAATATGAAACTAGACCGCAAGAAAGTACTATACGACTTTAGTAACCTTTTCACACCATATTCCCTGTGGGATTCAACCCCAACCTAGTTGAGTTACTATATTTGACATCGTCTGCTTTACATCATTTAATAGGTTTAAGTTGAACGTATCAAATTTTGGCGACGTTGCCGGGGAATACGGTTTTGAAATTGCTAAAGAGTTTGTGCTTTACTTAAAGTCTTTTTCTATTCCATCACACCTTGTCTGCTGTTTACTGTGAACCAACTGATCATGAACAATCGAGGAGGACATGAAGCAGGTAGTAATAGGAATGTACAGGTGTAAGACCCACCAGTGGAAATAGAGATGAAGAATGTTTTTGTGAATATGTTAGAAGAGGTGGAATATGCTTCTACTATTGTTCCACCGAGGATTAATGCTGCAAACTGCAAGATTGACTCTACTATCTACTAACTGCTCAAACATGAGCGGTATTTTCAGAAATATACCGATGATGACCCTCATTAGCATTTGAAGAACATCATGGGTATGTGTGCCTAACATATGCAAAATGCTATTCCAGATGATGCTATTCGGCTAAGAGTGTTCAAATGCTCTTTATCCAGTGAAGCAAGAGTGTGTTTTGAGAAGCTTCCCCATAACACTATTCATACGTGGGGCTATCTTGTTGTTGTTTTTCTCAAGAAGTGGTTTTCGCCAAGCAAGAAAGCTGAAATTCATGATAAGATATATGATTTGAAACAACATCCGGGGGAACAACTATTTGAAGCTTGGAAGAGATTCAAGGAATACTTGCAAAAGTCTCCGAATCATGGTTTTTGCAGAAAATATATTGATGGAGAAGTTATATAGAGAGCTAGATCCGTTGACACAAGCAATCACAAACAATGCAGCTGGTAGGTGTTTTATGGACAAGACTTATGCCTGAATCACTCAGTTGCTTGATAAACATACTACTCACAATCGAGCATTGCATTCGGGTGGTACTGATTGTCACGACCCAACCCCGTAGGCCGTGACTAGTGCCCGAGCTGGACACTCGTATACATACCTGTTAGCTATAATCAATCCACAACTAGCATGATAAGGAACTAAAAAAACAAGACATCGTCTCAAACTGTCGCATATATATATATATAAGCAACCTGTCTCCTGGGGAGTTACAAACATCAGCGATGTATAACATGGAACACAAGCCGACAAGGCCGGTAAATATAACGCGTGGGAACACCCCATCTATATATACGCAAGCCGACAAGGCTGCCACTACATACAACATCCCAAAACATATATACATACGCAAGCCGACAAGGCTGCCACTACGATTGGGAACGTCCCAAAACATAAGTCATACTAACACAGCTGGACAACATATATACATAACCCACACATATGTCTACAGACCTCTAAGAGTATCAACAGTAACATATGACGGGACAGGGCCTGTCAGCACACTCGGATAAACACATATATACAACAAAGGATCAGTGTACCCAAAAATCTAGAGCTGGACAACGGAGCACTCTAAGATAGCTGAATAGAAATCCTAAAGCCGGCGGATCACCGAAGCGATATATATCCGTATTTGCTGGCATGAAAACGCAATTTCGAAGAAATTCGGTCACATTTGTGATATTCATCGAGTATATAAAGCATGAAATACACAAGAAAAGATCATAAACCGATAGAAGAATCAGAGGCAAGTATGATAATCAAGGAATCAAAGTATTGTGT
>NC_081350.1:14587641-14646061 GCF_029784015.1 Lycium ferocissimum
ATTGCAAAGTACTTGAAAGATTTGCTGACAAAAAAGAGGTCTGTGAAGTATGACACTGTGAGAATGACTCACCGTGTTAGTTCTATTATATCCACCACTAATGTTCAAAAGAATGAGGATCCAGGGGCTTTTACTATTCCATGTTCTGTTGGTCAGCATGATTTTTCTTGCGCTTTATGTGATAACGGGGCTAGCATAAATTTTATGCCTCTTGCTATCTATAAGCAATCGGGTTTGGAAATGCCTAGACCTACCACCATGCGATTGCAGATGGCTGATAGATTTATTAAAAGGCCAGTTGGAGTTGTGGATGATGTGCTTGTTAGGGTTGGTGAATTCTTGTTGCCTGCTGGTTTTATAATCCTCAATTGTGTTGTTGATAGGGATGTTCCTATTATCTTAGGGAGACCTTTCCTTGCTATGGGAAGGGCTCTTATGGATTCTGAAAAAAAATGAAATCAAATTCCGAGTCAACGATAAGAAAGTTACTTTCTAAGCGAGAAAGGGGATGAAGTTACTGAGTGCTTACGAAAGCATTTCGGTTATTGATTCCATTGATGTGGTGGATGAAGCCGTTGAATTTAAAATGGAGGAAGAGTGTTTGGGTTAGGCTCTAGTAGCCATTCTTGTGAACTTTGATGCAGATGATATGGAAGGTTATGTGGAGATGGTGAATTCTCTTGTGGGGTTGGGTTTCTATTCTTACCAACCAAAGAAGCTTGACCTCGATCTTGAAAACAGAAAGACACCTCCAGTAAAACAATCTATTGAGGAGCCGCCGAAGCTTGAGCTTAAGCAACTTCCTTCATATCTGATGTTTGAATTTCTGGGCGATGATAATACTTTGCCAGTGATTGTGTCGGCATTGTTGAATAATGAGCAGACGAAGAGGTTGTTGGAGATTCTGAGAGAGTATAGACGTACGATTGGGTGGACCATTGCAGACATTCGGGATATTCCTTCTGGCATTTATGAGCACAAGATTCAGCTTTAAGAGGATAGTACACTAAGTGTTGAACATTAGAGAAGATTGAATCCACCCATGCAAGAGGTGTTCAAGAAAGAGATTATAAAGTGGTTAGATGCTGGAGTTGTTTATCCTATTACAGATAGCAAATGGGTGAGCCCAGTCCAATGTGTTTCGAAGAAGGGAGATATAACAGTGGTGCCTAATTCTAAGAACAAATTGATTCCTACAAGGACGGTGACTGGGTGGCGTGTCTGTACGGATTATCGGAAGCTTAATTCTGCTACTTGTAAGGACCATTTTTCCATGCCTTCTATTGATCAGATGCTTGATTAGCTGGCGGGAAGGTCATATTATTTCTTCCTAGATGGGTACTCCGACTACAACCAAATTAACATTGTTCATGAAGATCAGGAGCAGACTACGTTCACGTGTCCTTATGGGACGTTTGCTTTCAGTAGGATGGCATATAATGAACCGACTACTTTTCAGTGGTGTATGATATCTATTTTCTCAGATATGGTTGAGGACTTCTTGGAGGTCTTCATGGATGATTTTTCTGTGGTAGGGGATTCGTTTGATGAGTGTCTTGACCATTTGGGTCGAGTGCTGAAGTGTCACGACCCATTTTAGAATCGTGCGGGCACCTACCATTCCCTCCTGGGTAGGCAAACCCTTAACCTAACACAAATCCATAAACTAGTAGAGAATGAAATTCATTACCTTCAAGATATATTATAGTCAAAAGCGGACGTCAACCAATATATATATAAACAAAATGGCAGAAGAGATTACAACAATTTTAATAAATACACTGACTCCTTTTCCCATGACCTGTTCTAGACTAGTACAAGAGCGACTAAGATTAGAATACAGACTACAACAATAAATCTAAGAAATACAGACTACAACAATAAATCCAAGACTCAACCTCCATCTCGGAATGAGAATGATGGAGGCCTTCAAGATAGGCACCGTACTTCCGAAAAAACTTCAATCAATTAATATCCTGAAAAGCTCTACACCCCAAAAGGGATGTAGCAAGAGTCGTATCAGTACAACACTCGTACTGGTAGGCATCATAGGCCGACAATGGTTAGAAGAACATATCAATATTAAATTTCACAAATAAGCATGGTAGATAAAACTAGGTCGACAGTGCATATTACCTACCGCTAGGCTAAACAAATAATGATTCTGTTTTGCCTAGTGATCTGTTTTGCCTAACTTATATTATGCCCCCTTCTAACTCATATAACATAAATTGGTTCAAGTATCACCAGTCAACTACAATTACCCTATCCACTCTTAGTATCAGGAAGTTATCACGTCATTTTGATATTCATTATTCACCTACATTTAGGAAGCCAAAATGCCCAACTGAGCCAACGAGTGTTAAACATTAGTAATTCAAGATCATGGCCTATGGTCATAGAAACTAAGCCCAATTCCAAGTCTCAATACATCCAATCCGAATTCACTTATCACGAGTACATCACAAGAATATCATAATCGAAGCCGTAGTACAATACAATACAATAATGTATGGAATGTGAATGCAATGCATATGCACCGTACACATGCATTTCGATGATGGAACATCACATCTCTACAGCACAACCCATAGGGGACCCGCGAAGTCCATATACCTCACTATTCCGGCAACAACCTCGGCAATCGCTACCTCACGATTCTAGAAACAACATCTGCAATCACTACACTTATCCTCGATTCTGGGATAAACATTAGACATCGATCCTCACGTCACTCTCATCCAACTGAGCTTAGCTCATAACAGTGTTTCCTTAATTATCATCAATGTATAACCAGTATATCACGAAGGATGAGAATTCATGCAATGTATGAGTTCAATGTCAATAATCAAATCGATATCAAGAGTACCACGCAGGGGCGCACCAACAATAGCATCAAAAGGCTACACAATAAGCCATAATAGAATCACTATCCTCATCCCAAACAACAACAAGTAGGATCCTACAATATCAAGAATAAGATTAACACTAGTCACCAATGCCCAGCATGGTCAAAATCACAATAACAATATCACCTCATTCCTTTACTTCCTAGCGGCATCAATATATGATAACTACGCTTCTAACTTATAAAATCAACCACTAAACATCTAGTCTAGAATAATTTCATGTTCTTTGGACACGTTTATCAATTTCAATACCAAATTATAATTCATTATTAAATAACACAGGATAAGGTAATGTACATCATGCGGGAATTCCTCACCAATAGAATATAACAAGCCAAGTATCGAACAACTAGTCTTCCATGCCACATATAATCCACCAACACACAAAGGAACGCCAACACACGAAACTAAGGAATCTACAGGCCACAAGCCCAAACACATAATCCACATAACAGTACCAACCTAAGATTTTCATCCCAAACTCCGAAAGCCTATACATGCATTCTCCGTTTCATCTAATACACGAATTATGAAAGTCTAACCAGAGTCTACCAAGAAAGAAAGCCGTAACCTACCTCAGGCCGAACATGTTTGCAAACATCTACTTGGATTCCATCATCTATCCTCGTAGGGAATTTGTAGATACAGGAGGTCTAAGAATGATGGCTACATTCGAGTAAGCAACAATTGAAGAAATCGGTCATAAGGGTAAAATCTTCATTTCTAAAATAATCATTCTAGATTCTTGATTATTGCTATTTTGACGCTTTTATGGAAAACAAGGTCTACCTAATTCAAACTTACCTCAATCATTTGCATGAGACACTATTAGCAACTTAACCCATTTGAGAAATAGCAAAGATTTGGGCTTAAAATTAGTTATTAAACTAATTCTTGCAATAAGGAAGCCATCTTAGAGCTACTAATTATTCTAGGACAATCATCACTGTAATTCCCCGAGGGTCTCATAAGAATTTTGAAGAAGAACCTTTATTTAAAGCTTTGCCATAATCAAAATTGGTGTAAGAAGAAAGGGGAAAATTAAAGAAGAAGAAATGACAGATTATTACCTTTTCAACATTTTGGTCTCAAGGAGCTGAAAATATCTCCAGATGGCAGCCGCAACTTGGGAAAATAAATGCTAGTTCAAGTCAATAAATGGGGTTTTAAATAGGAAAATAATTGCCCGTCAACAACTGTGGTGGTCTAATAGTTGCTGTGGAGGCACCATTTCAGTGGTAGCCCCATTGCTGGGACTGTCCATTAATAATCTTCCACTTCGCTTCAGCGGAGCTTCATCCCACTATGGCGACAATGCTAGCGTGGCAGGTCGGTTGCTATAGCGGCGTAACAGGGCCCAGCGGCCCAAATTCAATATTTTACACACGACTCTCACGACTGGTCCGATTAAGTTAGCGATTTTAATAGCTTAAAGATCCGGAGGTGTTTTTAAGGGGTCAAGGTCGCAAATTTCTTGAAAGTCACAATAACGACGGAATGGGTCGTTATATCAGATAACAATTAAACAACCATTCGTCCTCGAACGGCAAGGGCGGCAAAGGCACAAGGAATGGTACGCACATGGAATGGACTTAGCAGTCAAACTTGCAGGAGTCAAGGTATTCATTATTTGTGTCAATAACAAGGAAATGTGTACTACCACGTATGAAATTTGGTCAGTGAAATAGATGAGAAAAATCCTCGATTGATTTGGAACCACTTATTGCAAAAATTTGGGCCAGCCATAATATGAGGAGTATTTACGTAAATCAGCTAGAATAATGAAAAGGCGCGAAAGAAGTAACACTCAGCCTAACAATTTTTCAATAATCATTATCGCTTCCATCCGGTCTTATCAATAAGGATTATCACATGCGAAATTAAATCTGGTAGCTTATAATAGAGATGGCTCAACTAATATTTTGCAAGCAAATTGGAAAGGGTAATAGCTCAAGGAATCGGGTTTTGTGAAAGAAGCCAAATGTCTACCAATCGCTGATATATTCGAACGAATAGGGACCGTTAGATCGCATGCGTCTCACGAACTAACCTTAAGATTAAACTCAAGGCAATAAGCGAAACATCGAGTAGTCCATCGTTCTTGGCCCACTTGGGGCCACATGGGCTAGGTATAAGGCTCAGGGTACCTTGATATGAACAATGAAATATAAAATAGTATTCTGGTCAGAGCCGCTACAACGGTTAGGAGTGCGCTGGAGCGGTGTCACCGAGGCAGCTATGGAGTCGCTGCAGCGGACTGAAGACTTTAGGGGGGAGACTGCTCCAGCGTTTTGAGGACCTGCTATGGCGGTCCCGCACCAGCGGTCATCGCTGGTTCAGAAGTATATAAACGGCCACAGTGCCTCTTCACTCTCCTACTCCTATGATTCTAACCCAAAAAATCCTCCCAACTCCCTCTCTAATTTAACTTCCCATTCCCTATAAAGCACAACTAAACCTTCCCATTACTCCCAAACTTCATCCTCTACCACACCACAACATACAACCTCATAACTCTCTCTCTCAAAGGAAGAAAAGATTTCAAAGGGCAACCACCCAACCAACAACATTCTTGTTCACATCTTCAAACAAAAGGTAAGAATATGTTCCCTACAACTTGTAGATATATAATAGAACTAGAATTTTGAATAATTGTGCTTGGAAAACCGGATTTATAACTCAAAATTTGGATTTTGTTTGGGTTTTGGTTGATGAAATTCATGGGTGTTGATGAAATGGAATACATAATTTGTCTAAAGTTAGAATAAACCGTACATTGAATATTGCGTAGCTAGTGCACGAATTTGGGTTGAGAAAAAGAATTCTTTTATTCGGAAGAGGTATTTGGAATTCATCAATTTGGGGTTATTTTGTTGCTAGAAATTGCTTCCCATAGGTTGTATACATCATGCATACTTGATAGATGCTCAATACGTACATAATAACAAGTTTTTGAGTCAAAAATTGAAGTTCAAAATTTGGGCATTTTCGAGCTCCTGTGAAGAAGACGAGACCACTGTCTTGCTAAACACTAAAGCGACCCCGCTGTGGTACTTAGGCCTGTGCAGAAGCTGTCCTGGGGAACTTTGCATATGATTGCTGAAGCGGTCTCTCAGACCGCTGTTGCGGCACCGCTACAGCGGTCTGAGTGACCTCTACAGCGACGCATATAATACCAGGCACCAGAAACTGCAGCTTAAATTTTTGCGATACAGTGGTCATTTTGCTAATTTATTGCCACTATAACGTACTATAATTGATATTGAACTAGGGTGGCACGAATCTAACATGTTTTAGTCTCTCTTGCAGGTAAAATGGCTCAAAATCAGAATCAAGAAGAGATACCGCAAGATGAGGAGGTTCCCACCTATGAGAAGCTTCCCACCTCTCCAAGAAAATGTTTACACTTGAGTCAGATGTCTCTGCCCCTACTGTTGGAACAGAGTTTTTATATGACCAATGTAGAGACGCGTGCTCCGAACTTTCGAGATAGATTGGTAAGGATTAAGTGGACTCGCTTGGTCTGGGATCCGGGTGATTGCAATGAGACATGGGTGAGGGAGTTTTATGCTATGCTACCTATGATTGATTGGGATTCTCCCAAGCCAGAGATCATTATAAGTGGTGTTCCAATGAAAGTGTGGCCAAGGGCGCTTAACCGAATTTATAGGCTAGATGATCATCCTGAGGAGCCTTTAGCAGTTAAGGCAGCTAAGAAAAATTTAATGTGGTTGGCTTCTAAACTAGTGCATGAGGATGATTTACACCAGGCTCCCTGGGTTCATGGCAAGGTTGCGATCCAAAGCACTCTTTTTACTGCGGAGGCAAAAAGATGGCTAAATATAATCTCTCATCGGATTCGTCCTTCTGGAAATACTCATGATGTGACCTTCGCTCAAGTTTTGTGGTTGCTTGTGCTCTTTATTACATACCGGTAAATGTGGGCTCTCAGATCATTCAGGAGCGGAAGGATTTTTTTGAAGGTTGGTGGAGCTAGCTTGATTTTCCCATCTCTGACTACTTTCTTATGCCGGAGGGCCAAGGTTCCCAGGGAGGGTGTTGGTGACTGGGTCCCTTCTGATGCTTCGTTTCATCCACTACAGGTGAAGGGTTGAGGTACCACAATCAACAGTTGAAAGAGGAGGAAAATGGACAATGCAGGTGAGGGAGGGAGTGGAGTCGGGGCCGACACTGAGGCTAGAGATGGGGCTGAGCATGAGGCTGGGAATGAGGTTCCTCGTATCCAGGGCCCTTTTAAGCGGGTGGACTCATGCTTCGATGAGATAATTTATAGGTTCTGGACGATGTCCATGCCCTCTGGCGGGTCCAGTTCATCAGGAGCTGCTACTAGTTACCCTACTCAGGAGGAGATGAAAGGTTATTTTGAATCCCGGAAGAAGATGGGTGAGTCACTCACCAACCTACAGACTATCTATACCGCTCTAGCCAAGAACCACAATGATCTTCGCAAGGACTTTGACAAGGAGAAGGCGAAGAATAAGTCCAGTGACAAGCTTCACATCAAGGCTTGGAGGGGTATTAAGGGAGTGTGGAGGAGTATGCACCCCTGTGAGCCGATCCCGGTGGAGGATGATAACGATTCAGAGCAGTATTCCTTCGAGAGTATGGCCCAGGGTGTTAGTGGCTAGGGAAGATTAGGTGATGATGGTTGCAGCTCAGATGACGATGGTGCAACTAGCAGGCTGGCGGCCTAGAGACCCCTTCCCCTTCATAATTATGCTTTGGTTGCCCTTGCAGGGATTTTTATTTTCAAACAATTTTGTTTTGGTTTGTCTTGTTTGTCTTCGATTTTTAAACAATTTCTTGTTGGTTTTTCTTGTGTTTGGATTTGTAATGTGGATTTGGATGATTTTTGCCCTTGTTGGGCTTGTTTTATATGACTGTTGGTTGTAGGCTTTTGCTAGTTTGTTCTGTTTTGGCTGAACTCATTGAAAAAGAGAGATGAAAACAGTGGAATTGTAGGTTCTCAGGCGTAGGTACTCCGCTTCTGCAGTTTCTCAGACCTCTATGGTGGTCCTGCTTTGGTGGTAGGAAGGTCGCAGGAGCAGTCATCAAGGAATAGAGGGTACGGCTACAGCGGTGGAGTATCCACTGCAGCGGTAACGTCACAGCGGTTGACTCACCGCTGTGGCGCCAATCACTGGACAAAGGGCGTTAAAACAATGCCCGAACCGCTTTCGCAACTAAGATTTAAATCGAATATTTCCCCCCTCACAAACTGGGTCTAATCCATAACACAACATAATTATAAGCTTAGAAACCAATTGGAATCGTCTAGATACCGATTGGACACACCAAGATACCAATTTGACCGAAGTAGCACGAATAGAATGAAAGGAGGGAATTTTTCCTAGATGTCCTATAGCGTCCCGTGGATGGGCACGGAAGTCTACGTAACATTCCACAAGACTCTACTAAACATTGCTCTTGTACTCGTGAGACCGGTAACATAGGCTCTGATACCAACTTATCACGACCCATTTTAGAATCGCGCGGGCACCTACCATTCCTTCCTCGGTAGGCTAACCCTTAACCAAACACAAATCCATAAATGAGTAGAGAACGAAATTGATTACCTTCAAGATATATTATAGTCAAAAGCGGAAGTCAACTAATATATATAAACAAAATGGCGGAAGAGATTACAACAATTTTAATAAATACACGGACTCCTTTTCCCATGACCTGGTCTAGACTAATACAAGAGCGACTAAGATTTGAATACAGACTACAACAATAAATCTAAGACTCAACCTCCATCTCTGAATGAGAATGATTGAGGCCTTCAAGATAGGCACCATGCATCTTCCAGAAAAACTTCAATCAATCAATATCCTGAAAAACTCTACATCCTAAAAGGGATGTAGCAAGAGTAGTATCAGTACAACACTCTTAATGGTAGGCATCATAGGCTGACCATGGTTAGAAGAACATATCAGTATTAAAATTCATAAATAAGCAGGGTAGTTAAAACTAGGTCGACAATGCACATTACCCACCACTAGGCTCAACAAATAAAGATTCTTATTCTCATCAATTCCTCCCTAGTGATCCGTTTTGCCTAACTTACATTATGCCCCCTTCTAACTCATATAACATACAATAGACAAATTGGTTCAAGTATCACCAGTCAACTACCATTACCCTATCCACTCTTAGTATCAGGAAGTTATCACGTCATTCTGATATTCATTATTCGCCTACATTTAGGAAGCCAAAATGCACAACTAAGCCAACGAGTGTCAAACAAAAGTAATTCACGATCATGGCCTAGGGTTATAGCAACTAAGCCCAACTGTGCCAAGTCTCAATACATCCAATCCGAATCCGTATATCACAAGTACATGACAAGAATATCACAATAGAAGGCGCGTAGTAGAATGCAATGCAATAATTTATGGAATGTGAATGCAATGAATATGCACCGTACACATGTACTCCGATGATGGAACATCACATCTTGACAGCACAACCCATGAGGCACCCGTGAATTTGTGTACCTCACAATTTCGACAACAACCTCGGCAATTGCTACCTCACGATTCCAGCAACAACCTCGGCAATGGCTACACTCATCCTCGATTTCGGATAAACATCGGACATCGGTCCTCACGTCACTCTCATCCAAATAAGCCCAGCTCATAACAGTGTCTCCTTAAGTATCATCAATGTATTAACAGTATATCATGAAGGATAAGAATGTATGCAATGTATGAGTTTAATATCAATAATCAAATCGATATCAAAAGTACCACGCAGGGGCGCACCAACAATATCATCAAAAGGCTACACAATAAGCCATAATAGAATCACTATCCTCATCCCAAATGACAATAAGTAGGATACTACAATATCAAGAATGAGATTAACACTAGTCACCAATGCCCAGCATGGACAAAATCACAATAAAAATATCACCTCCTTCCTTTACTTCCTAGCGACATCAATATATGATAACTACACTTCTAACTTATAACATCAACCACTAAACATCCAGTCTAGAATCATTTCATGTTCTTTGGACACGTTTATCAATTTCTATACCAAATTATAATTCAATTAAATAACACAGGACATGGTCATGTACATCACGTGGGAATTCCTCATAAATAGAACACAACTAGCCAAGTACCGAACAACTAGTCTTCTTAGCCACATATAATCCGCCAATACGCAAAGGAACGCCAACACACAAAACTAGGGAATCTAAAGGCCACAAGCCTGAACACATAATCCACATAACAGTACTAACCTAAGATTTCCATCCCAAACTTCGAAAGCCTATACATGCATTCTCCGTTTCATCTAATGCACGAATTATGTAAGTCTAACCGGAGTCTACGAAGAAAGGAAGCCGTAACCTACCTCAGGCCGAACAAGTGTGTGAACATCTACTTGGATTCCATCTTCCATCTTCATAAGGAATTTGTAGATCCAGAAGTTCTAAGAATGATGGATACATTCGAGTAAGCAACAATTGAAGAAATCGGTCATAGGGGTAAAATCGTCATTTCTAAAATAATCATTCTAGATTCTTGATTATTGCTATTTTACTGCTTTTATGGAAAACAAGGTCTACCTAAGTCAAACTTACCTCAATCATTTGCATGAGACACTATTTGCAACTTAACCCATTCGAGAAATAGTAAGGATTTGGGCTTAGAATTAGTTATTGAACTAATTCTTGTAATAAGGAAGCCATCTTAGAGCTGCTAGTTATTCTAGGACAATTATTACTATAATTCCCCAAGGGTATCATAAGAATTTTGAAGCAAGAGCCTCCATTTAAAGCTTTGGCATAATCAAAATTGATGTAAAAAGAAAGAGGGAAATTAAAGGAGAAGAAATGAGGGATTTAAGGAGATTACCTTCCCAACATTTTGGTCTCAAAGAGATGAAAATATCTCCAGATGGCGGCTACAACTTGGGAAAATAAATGCTAGGTCAAGTCAATAAATGAGATTTTAAATAGGGAAATAATTGCTTGTTAACCGCTGTGGCGGCATCACTTTAGCGTTAGCCCCACCACTGGGGTGATCCATTAATAATGAAGGGGAGCTTCATGCCGCTGTGGTGACAGTGATAGGGCAGCAAGTTGGTCGCTTAGCGGGGTAACTGGGCCCAGTGGCCCAAATTCAATATTTTACCTACGACTCGCACGACTAGTCCGATCAAGTTAGCGATTTTAATAGCGTAAAGATCTGGAGGTGTTTTTAAGGGGTCAAGGTAGCGAATTTCCTGGAAGTCACAGTAACAACAGAATGGGTCGTTACACAAAGAGATGTAAAGAGACCAATCTTTTGCTTAATTGGGAGAAGTGCCATTTTATGATGAAGGAAGGGATCGTCCTCGGTCAAAATATCTAAGAAAGGGATTGAGGTTGGTCAGGCTAAAATTGAGGTTATTGCCAAGCTTCCTCCACCTATCTCTGTGAAAGGAGTCCAAAGTTTCTTGGGACATGCTGGTTTCTATCGGCCTTTATTAAAGACTTCTTCAAGATAGTGAATCTTATGTGCAATCTTCTTGAAAAAGAGGCTAAGTTTGAGTTTTATGAGAAATGTCGCAAGGCATTTAATGAATTGAAGGAGCGCCTAGCTTCTGCTCCTATTATTGTATCTCCTAATTGGTCTCTGCCATTTGAGCTAGTGTGTGATGCCAGTGGTTTGCTATTGGTGTTATGCTTAGTCAGGGTCACAATAATATCATGCACTTGATTTACTATGTTAGCAAAACCCTCAATGGGGCACAGATGAATTACACTGTTACTGAGCAAGAGCTGCTTGCTATAGTCTTTGCGTTCGAAAAATTTCGGGCCTATCTTTTGGGGTCCAAGGCAATGATATACATCGATCATGCAGCGTTAAGTATTTGATGGCAAAGAAAGATGCAAAGCCACGATTGATCAAATGGGCCCTCTTGTTGCAAGAATTTGAATTTGAGGTGAAAGATCGCAAAGGGTCCGAAAATCAGGTAGCAGATCATATTTCACGGCTTGAGGAAGGTGGAAGAACATTAGAGGAGCTTGATATATATGATGCATTCCCAAATGAGAGGGTTCTAGCAGTGTCTTCTGAGATGGCATCACGGTATACAGATATCGCCAACTTTTTTTATGACGGGTGTTATTCCAGATGAAATCAAAGCATATCAAAAGAAGAAATTGTTGAGGGACTCTCATCAGTATTACTGGAATGAGCCATACCTATTCCGGACATGCGTTGATAACATCATTCTGCAATGTGTCCCAGAATAGAAAGTGATGGATATTCTGAAGGCTTGCCATGATCTCCTATTGGGGGTCATCATAGTGGAAACCGGACTGCAGAAAAAGTGCTTGAATGTGGGTATTACTGGCCAACACTTTATTATGATACGAACTTGATGGTGAAATCCTGTGATGAATGCCAGCATCAAGGGGCTATTTCTAAGAGGCATGAGATGCCTATGATGTGATGGAAGTTGAACTCTTTGATGTTTAGGGTATCGACTTCATGTGGTCCTTTGTGAGTTTTGGTGGCATGAAATACATTCTGGTGGCTATTGATTATGTCTCGAAGTGGGTAGATGCAGTGGCTTTACCCAATAATAAAGGGAAGAGTGTTATTAACTTTCTGAAGAAGAACATATTCACCAGATTTGGCACTCCATGAGCTATTATTAGTGATGGCGGTTTGCGCTTCTGCAACAAGGTGTTTGCAACACTTTTTGAAAAGTATAGTGTTTATCATCGGATGGCCACTTCTTATCATCCGCAAATGAGTGGCCAGGTGGAAGTCTCTAATCGAGAGATAAAAAGTATCTTGGCCAAGGTGATCAATGTAAACAGAACGGACTGGGCTAGGAAACTTGATGATTCTCTTTGGCCATACAGAACTGCATTTAAATGCCCATTGGGACTTCTCCTTATAGGCTGGTTTTTGGCAAGGCATGCCATCTACCAGTTGAACTCGAACATAAAGCCTTGTGGGCTCTGAAGAAGTTAAACATGGACTGGGAAGAAGCAACTAAGCTGAGGTTGTTTCAGATGAATGAAACGGATAAATTTCGGTTCCATGCCTATAAAAGTGTGCAGTTGTACAATGAGAAGATGAAGTACTATCATGATGTCAAGATCCTCAAGCGGGACTTCCAGAAGGGTGATTCTGTCCTGCTATACAACTCAAGGCTAAAGCTCTTTCCGGGCAAGCTGAAATCCAGATGGTCCGAACCTTTCGAATTGGTGAGTGTTTCACCTAATGGCTCAATGGAATTGAAAACCATGGACGGGTCTCGAACATTTAAAGTGAATGGCTAGAAGGTGAAGTACTACCATTGGTGCATTGATAGCGACTGCATTGTGGGCAGATACCGATTGAAGCATGGTTACACTCAGGATCCTGAATAGAGTGGTAACACTGTTATGCCACGACATTAAACCAAGCGCTTCGTGGGAGGCAACCCACGTTTATATTCTATAAATTTTTTTTAGACTATTTTGATGTTTTGTTGTGTTCTAGGATTCATCAAGATTGGGGAATGACTAAAGTGGAGAAAACTGTAGAAACACCTGAAACCAATCTACGCTAGAATCTACAGCCCTTACATTTTTTACGGACTGTAGATTGAAGTAGCAAAGGATAGATTCACTGTTCACGATCTACGCCAGAATCTGTTACCCATATATTTTTTTACGGACCGTAGATGGAATCGTAGATTGTGGGAAAGAAAATTAGTCTCAATGTTGCGATTTTACGCCAGAATTTATGGCCTATAAAAATTTTACCGACCGTAAATAGAAGCATACAGTTGCATCACGCCAGGTGTCCTCATCGTCATCCAGGTAAGCTAATGACAGTAGAATGGCCCGTAAACCATTCTACTGTCCATAGAATATATGAAATAAAAATAAACAAAGAGGAAGCGTTACAAGTTCAACCCACGGCTAGGGTATTATAAGGTCCCTCTTCCATTCAAATCAAATATTCCCTCTCCTTATCCCACTCCAATTCAAACTCCTATTTTTTCTCCACAAATCACTCCACTACTTCACCACCCATTACTCCACCACCAAACATAAAGCATCCGCACCAACTCTTCATCACAAACCCTAGCCGATTGAAATTCAAGAAAGAAAATTGTTTACAAGTTTTTGTGTTTGTCCTCCATTGCAATCAACTTATATTAAAGGTAAGTTGACCTTTTCCGCTCTTTTTCTCAGATATGATGATGCTCAAAGGTGATAGTAACAGCTACCAAGTTGTTTCCTTTGAAACTTGAATGCAAAATCATGCGACTTAGGCATAGGAGACCATGTTCGATAATTTTTTTTTTTGGTGGGGGTTGGGAATTTGGTTTGGTTATGCATAACGTTGGACTTATGGGGGACGAGTAATCGAACTCTCCATCGAGTCGGTGGACATTTCAATTGTATATTTCAAATTTTGAAGTCATGATTCGTTATGCCCACCAACTGCTCTATTAAATGCCCGAATGAGAAAAAAGTGTAAACGGGATGAAGTCTGAGTAACCCCAACATGAAATGAGTATATAATGGATCTTTGAACAATGTGGCACTGAAGGAATTTTGTTTTTGAACTTGGGATGATAGTTGAGCACTATCATATAGAGAGGATTTTACGAGCAGATTGACAGGCCGTAAAAATTTTATGGACCATAAATCTGTGTCGTCAAATGCTCTTCTGTATGACAATCTCACTGTTCCTATTCTACTATGCAACTTACGGACCGTACTTGTATCGTAAAATAGATTCCCCTGGTTCCCAGTTTCTGTACCTCATTTACGATGGGTTTTATGGACCGTAAAGCTTCACTGTAAAAATATCATTGCCATACACTGTGTCACTGTTCCCAATCTATAGTAGCTTTATGGACCGTCTTTTACGGTCCGTATATTATAAAAATGAAAAAGAGATTTTTCTTTTACTTGTAATAATATACTTTTGTCTTTCCGTTATTAAGTGTATATACTAATCTATACTCCACAGGTATGGCACCGAAGAACACTGTTAGAAGAGGTCGTGACCAAGCCACAGGTCAGGGCAGGGGACGAGGTCAGCCACAAATCAGATCAAGACTTCATGACCAGTCTCTTGGCCCTTTAGATGACGATGATCACACCCTCTAGCAAGACTCACGAGGAAGCAAATAATAGCCCAAACTCCGGCCGACCCCCAGTCTGAAGAGGGGATTTCATCAAAGAACACCAACTCCGACAGTGATGGAGAGAAATCCTCTAGCTCTCCAGAACTGCCCACTTAGGAGGAGACAAGCAATAGGCCAGATGAGTCTGATTCTAAGGAAACTGCAAGACAAAATGAAAATATAATGAAGGAGAGGTCTGAGAATTATATTTAGTTCTCGGTGCAAGGGTCGAAAGAATCTACGAGAAAGGGCTAGAGCCTAAGCAAGGAGGAAAGGGGTTCCGCCGGAGCATTTATGAGGAGAGACGGATTAGTTTTGATGGGGTGGACTAATTTCCAATCATTCAGGCTGTCATTGATCACCATGGATGGGGCTTCCTTAGCCACCCGCCTAGCATATACATCCAGGTCATTGTGCGGGAGTTTTATGCCAATTATACAGCAGAGCTAAACAACCTGTACAGGCCAGTCCAACAGGCTAAGACAAAGAATACTGTAACGGTTCGCATTTTTGCGGGCAGGGTTAGCGCTCGAAAAAGCTACTTCGAAATCGTTGGTGCTCTATCAGACTTGTTTTGAAAAAAGAGTCGCCATCTAATTTTTAGGAAATTAGGAAAACCAATTTTGAAGGGTTTATTCAAACGCCGTGAAAAAACCTTCGTAATCCAGAGTTCTAAGTAATGGTTCTGATGATCCCCTGGGGAAGGAGTTAGGCACCCCAGTATTAAGGATCCGTACTATACGGTTGACCTTCGAATCCTGGTGTATGAGTATTTGTTTAAATTGCTTATTTTGTGCTTAGTCTCCCGCAAAAGGTGAACTGTCATGCATATCATATGTTTTGAAAAGAGTATATTCCTCTTTATTTATAGAGGTATTATAGTTTCGGATTTATGTTATCCATATATAAGTAGTTTCCTTTATGAAAAATGTGAACTATAAAGATGCTTTGTTATTTTTTGTACTCATACGCCAAGGCTCGGGTCGACTCGTATTGATACATTTCAGTCTTATTCGGAACTTTATATTACGCGGAGGTTCTTAGGATTGTTTGTAAAGATATTTTGGTGTTTTATCGAGTATATTTTATCTGAAAAGAGAGGTTAATTTGGGCCAACTTGGGCCAAAACAACATTCAAACTAAAACCTCCAATTTTGTTCATTATCTAAAAAAAAAAAATGAATTTTATGGCTTTGATAAAATCTGACTTTTGCCTAAGATCGGCCCAACACTTATGCAAAAATCAGTCATGTATAGATTAAACCCATTTATTAAATCTGTCTAATTCCATCTGATTTTTTGAAATTCCATTTGGAGTGGGAATTCTATTGATAAGCCCATTTTTTATTATAAGACATGATTTGTTTACTTTAAACCCGAAAATGGCGATCGTTTTTTTTTTGGGAAAAAGTAATTAATATTATGCTAACTCCGTGGGTTTTTTTAGAAAAAAATCGCGTACGGGGACCTAAAGTCGACTAAACAGCATAAGAATCGTTGCCTTAAGACGTCTAATTCCAATCATAAGGATTTCCACTATATTTATGAGTTTGAATACATTTGTACAAGCACATCAAAATAGAAATAAATTTTGAACAAAGTGTAAAGAGATTAGATTAGACTAGGGGCGTACCAAGCCCCTAGTTGGCCAGTTTCACCCATGGCTGGGCCGTCTGCGCGCCTCGCTATCTTCTTTGTCTTCCGGACTCTATTTTTTGAAGTAGTATCCATATTTGGGCCTTAGGCCCAAGAGGGTGGTTTATGCATTTTTTGACCTGAGCAGCCACGTGATAGGAGGGGAGAGGGGGAGGAAAGAAAGAAAACCCTAGTTAGTTCATAATCGCTGAACTTATCACTAGACTAATAACAAACTATTCTTATGTCTATACATATCAAACAAGACATATGATGTTTTATGCTTACCCTATACTAATCCCAAAATGGGGTTTTATTTGTTTGAAACTTGACATGGTCTGGGGACTAGGTCTTTGCCCCTATATACCCGATGTCGCACAAGTTCCAAGGGGTACCTAAGGACCCCAGGCATAGCTAACACCGGGAAAGGCTTGGACAACCCCAACTACTATAACTTATTTCAAAACTAAAAAATCCCAAGAAAGACAGTAGAGAGCATAAGACTATGAGATCAATTAAGCTTGCATATACCAAAACAACAACACTACCCAGAAACAAGGAAAGCAAGTAAGATCAGGAAATAATTTGATGAGATTCAGTAGCTTGGCAGAGATAAGGCTTGGACAACCCCAACTACTATAACTTATTTCAAAACTAACAAATCCCAAGAGAGACAGTAGAGAGCATAAGACTATGATATCAATTAAGCTTGCATATACCAAAACAACAACACTACCCAGAAACAAGGAAAGCAAGAAGATCAGGAAATAATTTGATGAGATTCAAAGAGCTTGGCAGAGATACAGCATGAGAGCAAAGGCCACTAACAACATGGTAAACATAACTGAAACAAGAACAGTCCAAGAAGAGGAGTTAATCAGGTCCATTTTTTAAGTCAAGTCCTTATAGAATTAAAGAGTATGCAGGCCCATTCATTGGCAGATTAGCACACACCAGCAAACAACATCAATCATACTCAGACAAGGAAGTTAATGATCATATTATCAGGGTAAGCTGGACAAGACATGTATGAGCAAAGATAGGGGAGTCCAGAGAACAAAACAATGCAAAGATAATAGAAGCTTAGCAAACAGGTTCAGTACCAACAAAGGGATGCAACATGAGCCTAAGTTCATCACAAGGCATATAATGCTGCAAAGACTAACCTCTATATTTATAACACATAATTGAGGAACAGATTTCAAAGAATGTACAAAGAGTGGGCAGAGTTGGCACCTAGGACTTCATGACTAGATGAGGCAAAACAAACAAAATGGTACAGCCAAGCAGGGGTAGGGAACATGCATGTTAAGAGAAAGAGGAAAGTCCCTAGATGTCAACACCAAGCAAGGAAAGAAAAGGAAAAGAACAAGCCAAGAGAGAAAAAGAGAAACAGGCAGGCCTGACCAAACATGGGCATACACTAAACAAGGTAAGACAGGCAAAGATGTGGTGGGCAAGGTTCTAGGAGGGGGGATTATATACTTAAGCAACCTGGGTAGTCACTTAGTGGTCTTCAGGCATAGATGTTTCTATTCACAAATGACAGGGACATGGAGAGACATACAAGACATGGAGGATCACACACTTAATGCAACAATAAGTAAGCTAGATATGCAAAAGTCCTACAGGTAAGGTGGCAGTTCAAGGAGAAGGCAGAACTGGCTTCAAGCAAGAGGGGTATGCATGGGATGTAGATATAACTTTCATGATGATCAAGGAGGATAGACTATTCCTGATGCTGCTGAGAACAGACATGGGTGATGAACTACTAAGCTAGTGGAGGTGGAGCCCAAATATGTGGAGGAAATGCTAATGATAATATGCCCTACAAATGCATGGCAGAGTTATAATACATGATCGTGGATCCTAGAGTCCAACTAAGGGCTGATCTTGAGATTAATAGGGACAGTACAGATCCTCACAGGACAAGAGTACAACCAAGCAGGGAATATGAGCCCATGGTATACAGGTAACATTAGGGAGGCAAATTGGCATGCTAAGTTAGTTATATTGGTCTATTTGGAATAGATGGGCAACTAGCAGGATAGGGAAAGGTCTCATGGGTCCTAGGTCATTCATGTTCCAAACTGTAATGAAAAGGAGGAACTATCACAGTCTTATTCTCTTAAGAAATGGCCTTCAAGGCATCAGTAAAATAAGGCATAGATTAAGAGAACAACTCAGAATTTTGAAGCAGATTATAAATGTATGTGATTTAAGTCCAACATGGGGGGTGCCAAAGTATATGACCTACTCTAGTTCAAACAAATTCAGAGAGAGAGAGAGAGAGAGAGAGAGAGAGAGAGAGAGAGAGAGAGAGAGAGAGAGAGAGAGAGAGAGAGAGAGAGAGAGCAAGTTGAGAGAAAACAAGCAAGGGCACAGGAAGGGGAAAAAGAGACTACGCATGGTTCAATCATCACAAGGAAGGCGAACTACTCTAGGCCAAACTCACATGCTCAGAAGGAGAACGAGAGGTCTGGTCTCCACTCCCATAAGGGATCAAATAGGCAACCATGGTACACAGGATGAGAGCAACTCAAGCAAACAAGTAGAAATTTCCTGATAAGGAGGGGGAGGGGGGGAGACTAACACATAAATGCAAGTGAACAAATTTTTGAAAGAGAAAGACTCACATAATTCACACAAAATGGATAAAATAAACCAGATGGGATATGTCACACCTTACTCTCCAGGATCACCCCCATTCAAATAACACTTCCCCTGCCAATGACAACTAGGACATACACTAAAGACACACACTGACATCCGACTGAAAACACACACCCTTTTCCTGACCATTTAAATCTTATTAACTTCATTTTTTCTTCCATTCATCCAAAAGAAAAATAACTAGCCACTCTCTTTCTCTTCTTAACTATTTTGTTACCTACCCATACCATTATCAAATAAAGACTCAACCACTATCTCAAGCTAAGCCAATTCATTATTCCATCCTAAGCTCAAACCATATGGTTGGACTTTATTAAGGCAGAACAAAATCTAACTTGCTCACTCAAAACAACAACAAAAAAGGCCTGATTGCACTTATCAGTAGCAAGGATTTAGCCCCAAGGCCATTACCATAACCATTTAAAGGAAACCATTCAATTGTTAACAATAGACCCTTCAAGACCTAATGAGAGCATGTTCTAGTCGAACCAACAACACTTTCGATTTTATTTATATCTATCACCAAACATGAACTAAAAAGTTGCCATAATAATCAAAAGAAAGCTGGAAAATAACTACTTATCACTAGCAACAAACCATTCAACAATAAGTAAAAGAAAGCTGGAAAATAACTACTTATCACTAACAACAAACCATTCAACAACAAGCAAATGCAAGCAAAGTTGACAGGAATTAAAAGGAAAACAACAAATAAAAAGAGTATTACCTTTCTTGGGCACGATCAAGACCAAATGGGGATTTGAAAGGAATTCCCTCTCCAAACCCAAGCCCAGCAACAAAACAAAATGAAGAACAAGAATTTAGACTAGGTTTTCGAGCAAATCAAAATAACATTAAAAGAAACTAAAATTTTAACTTTTGAGAAATTTAAATCTCAGATTTTTCCACTCTTTTTCAAGTACCGACCTCTCTTACTAGTGGAAGGGGGGTTTCTATTTATAGAAACCCCAGGATACACATCAAACTTACAACAATGGTGTGGGACTCCATAAATCCAAGCCCAAATCGCAAAGGAAAGGCTCAGATTCAAAGGTCAGATGAAATCAATGGCCACAATCGCCTTTCACGACTGCAAACAAAGTAAATAACAAACAAACATCGCGAATGGTACCTCATAAGGGCTGTTTGGATGAAAATCGAGCAAAATCAGGGAAAAAGGATGAAGCTTTTAATGCTTCGTCCTCTCTCCAACCACCCACCAACGGTAACTGCCACAGTAGTGGCAATTTAACCTGTCGAGAGGGGTAGAAGGGGTGGGGAGTAGGGAGGCGGCTAGGGTTTTACCCTAGCCCCTTCGTCGAGAATCTTCGTCGAGAATAACATATAGGCCCCCCTTATGTTTGTTAATACACTGAGGGAGTATTATATTGCGGCTTGGGCCAGGTCAACCTTTTTGTGGGCTAGTCCTGGCCCTATTTGTTTTTAAAACTGAACCCTTTTTGTACATTATGCACGTATACGCGCATATATTGAATGTATATACACTCGTAGGGAAAAAAATTGTTCAATAAAATAGGTTGCTACTTAAAGTACGCAATCGCAAGAAGAAATAATTAAAACGAGGGCGACTGAAGACATAACGAAATTAAGAAGAGTTTTGGAAACCCATTTTGCAGACAATAACCTTAAATTGGTCTTTTTAGTAATAAAGATTGCAATTATGGTCAATCATTTTAATTAATTGCACAAATGTCCTTGCAATCAATTATTTGCAAGCGTAGCCTTAACCTGGTATTTAACTTTTACCAATTAAGACTAATTTGCATCAACGTCCTTAATTAATCTGCCCATGACTTGGACATTTCAATTAAGGCCGTTCGGAGTTCAGAAATTTGCAAAATGACCCCAGCTGTATTGAACCATGAGTTGGTTAACCACGAGGAGGTCACTAATGCACAATAATAGTAACTGGGCTAGAAATCATAATTAAAAATAATTTTGCTACAATTATTTGAAATTACATTGGCTGCCAGGGAAATTGTAGCAAGCATTGTAAAATGCTATAAAATGCAGGTAAATTTCTGAAAATTAATAAAGCTTTGAAAGTGTCATCATTAATTTACGAAAGAAAAAATGTTAACCCAAATAATTGTTTAAAATTATTCAGAAACCTCTGGGGGTGTGCAAAATTGTCTTTTTTATTATCCAAGGACCCTGAGTAAGTAAAGTAAATTACAAGAGGTCAAAAATCAGGTGTCAACAAATACGTCTTCGTAAAAGTAACAATTAGGAGATTGAGCATTGACATCTCCAACAAAGCAATTAACCGGAATTACTTTGGGGACGACTATGAACCGCCAGCAAATACTGATGAATTGGACTATAGAATGGGGGGAAACAGACCTGATCAGTTGAATGAGTTACCATGGGTAGCTTCGGTGATTGCACGAGATACCCCCGGGTGGCGTACCAACTCCAGTGGGCCTATCAAAAAAGCAGGTCTTTTGGTTGAGGCCAAATTCTGGTGGAGCATTTTGATAAATAGAATCTTCCCTACTCAAGCGGATAATCAACTTACTATTGACAGGGAAATTCTGGTGGCCTCTATCATGTCCCGGTAAGCAGTGGATATAGGGAAGTTGATTGCAGATGAGATTCGTATGCATGTTACTGTCAAGACCCAATTTCACTAAGTCGTGCGGGCACCTATCTTTCCATCTCGGTAATCGAACCCTTATCCCAACAATCATAATAAAAAAAAATACACTAAAGAAGATATAATAATGTAAGTCTCATGATAATTAATATAAGAAAATACGAAAATAAGAGAAATACACCCTAGTATCTGGTCTGGTCATGCAAGAGTAACTAACTAAATACTACGAGTCTGAATGATAGCAATAATCTGAATGATAGCAATACATCAATAGTCTCAAAATCATGTCTCAGGAATGAAAATAAAGACATAATAAGGGAAGAGTCTTCGGGATAGCGGGCGTCCGCATGCTCACCCTGAAAGACTCGAATCAACAAATCTCAAAGCTCAGCCACAAGGAGTAGAAGTCGATCCCTCCTGGTACTTTGCATTCATAAAAGAATACAGGAAGTACAGGTTAGTACAAATAATAAGTACTGGTAGGTATCATAGGCTGACTAAGACTAGCTAACGTATATCAGACAACAAAGCAAGACAAACACCTAAACCAACAAGTACAAGTCACACCTATGTTATAACATCTAAACCCGACTGTGTCAAGTCTCAGTAAAATCAATTCGAATATCACATAAAGTCATCACCTGTGTTGTAACATCTAAGCCCAACTGTGTCCAGTCTCTGTATAATCAACTGAACCGGTACATCACAATAGTGTCACAACAAGTCATCAGAAATCAAAGGTACAATGCAATGTAATAATGTACATAGGATAAATGCAATGCATATACATCACACACATGTACTCTGATGATGGAACATCACATCTCGGCAGCACAACCCATGGGGGACCTGTGAAGTCCATGTACCACTCTCACGATCTCGGCAAAGACCTCGGGCATCAGACACTCAATCGTTCCCAGCAAAAAACCTCGGGAAATGTACACTCAGTCTGCTCCGGTAAATGACCTCGGATCACCGACTTTCATCTTTCTTTTACGCTCTCCGGCAGAAACATCGGAGGCTACACTTCCTCACTTCCATAATCAGTACCAAAACTATGCAGTATCAATGAAACATGAAAATGGGTATGAATACGATGCAATGTAATATTAATGTATCAATTCAATCCAAACAGTACCACCCAGGGCACATAAGTAGTATCAATAATAAAGCTACACATTAAGCTACTATGAAATCACAATCTCATCTCAATACCGAATCAAGTAAAGTACTGCAATATCATAGTCATGATATTACACTAGTTACAATTTCTCAATGTCTCAACATGGACACGAGGCAATAAGTAAATAGAACAAGATAAGTAAATAAACACAACGGGGTGGCTAACCCCCAAATCATAAAATAAGGCCCAACCTAAGACAATATCCAACCCAACTTCACACCCAAAGGTTTACATTCATTCTCCGACAATATCATCTAAATATACGCTTCGCTAATCGAAGTCTCATCATAAGGTAAATAATAACCTACCTGGAGAGCCGAATAGCAAGGTCTCCAAATCAAACCTTACTCTTCCCCTTCCTTTGAGCCTCGAGATAATGAAAGTCTAAACATATCCGAATCATGAAATTATAGTCAAGAAGAACATCATTCAAACCCTACTTCTATTCAAGATCCAAATTCCCAACCTATGGAATGGGTTCTATGAACTAAAAAGACGAAATTAGGAATCTATAGGCCTCTACATGAAATTAAAGTTCTAGGTGATCAATTCCCATCAATAATAAGCTAGGAGAACTAACAAATTACTCAAATTCGGATTTTAGGCAAAACCTCCAAATTTGGGTATGAACCCTAACTTCCAATTTCACAAATTAGATACTAAATAGGAAGGAATCATGCAATAATAGATTCTAATAATTAATTTCATGCTTAATGAAGCTAACTCAATCAATAAATCAATATTTAATAGTCTAAAATGAAGAACCCATTCAACCCTTTTTCAACCGTCAAGTTCTTAATGAAACTAGCATGATGATAGATTCCTAAGGTGATAATGTAATCATGGAATCGAAAGGACGGTGAAGGGACTTACCACAATGAATTTCCCCCAAGAATTGCCTTGAAATGCTCCTAATAAATTAGTTTTTTGGACTAGTAATGAATGAGAAACTTAGGGCTTTTAACACTCATTTAATGAATATATCTGCTCGATACGCTTTTGCGACAACGAGACCGCTGCGGCGGTCCAGCTGTAGCGTCCCCATATATTGATACAATGGTCAACCATAGAATGTACTAGGCCAGTTTTGCAAAGATGGCCACTACTATAGCGGTGCCAGCATTGCGGTTCTGGGGCCGCTACAGCGGGCACCAGACACTAGAAAATTCCTAAGTTTCACAATCTCAACCCGAAATCCCGACTATCACCCGAGGCAATCTGCTCACATACCATATATACAGACACATATAAAAAATGCTACAAATGTGCTCGTGGCCTCAAAATTTCCAACGGAGGTCTTGTTGGCCGAGTTAATTCCCGATACCTCAAAATCAACTTCCCAATCCAAGTCTCAAAATGTACCCGAGTGTATTGGAACCGAACCAAATATACACTTGCATTCTAAAAGACTATCCGGACCTCTCGGAATCGACGGATCCCCGAAAAAGGTCGGTTTACTTAAAGTCAACTTGGAGTCGACTCTTTTTTGTTTTAAGCCCAAATTTCACAAAAAGTCACTCAAATCATATCCAAACACCTCGAGAAGCATGTCAACGGTCCCTTCGGGTCAAATGTGAGCTAAACTAACTTAGAAAAGGGTCAAAAGTTTCAAAAAGATTATAACGACCAAACGGATGGCTGTACATCATCGCTCGTCCTCGAGCGACGAAGAGAAAGGAATAAAGTATCTAAATCAGCAAGAAACTGAGGATATCGGCTACGCATGTCTAACACAGTCTCTCAAGTGGCCTTGATGCTTCCATTGCACCTTCACAAAATCTATCTCCATAGACCTCAACTTCCGCGCCTGCCTATCTAAAATCGCAATAGGCTCCTCCTTATAAGTCAAATTCTCATCAAGCAATATTGAATCCTAACGAACAATATAAGTACCATCGGCATGATATTTCTTCAGCATATGAAAAAATGGATGAACGCCTGCCAAGCCAGGTGGCAAGGCCAACTCATAAGTAACATCGTCCACACGGTTAAGAATCTCAAATGGCCCAATCTACCTTAGACTCAATTTACCACCCTTATCAAATCTCATTACACCCTTCATGGGTGAAATCTTCAATAGAACCTGATCACCAATGGAGAACTCTAAATCTCAGACCTTCCCGTCTGTATACATCTTCTGTTGACTCTGAGCTGCTAAAAGCTTGGCCTGAATAACCCTCACCTTCTCAAGAGACTCTCTCAAGAGATTCGTACCCTAAGGTTGAACTTCAAATGCATCAAACTAACTAACAGGAGATCTACATATCCTACCATACAAAGCCTCAAAAGGCATCATGTGGATACTCGAGTGATAAGTGTTGTTGTATGCAAACTCTGCCAATGGCAAGTACTGATCCCAATGTGCACCAAGGTCTATAACTAAAGCTCTCAACATATCCTCGAGCACCTGAATGGTCCGCTCGGACTGTCTATCGGCCTGGGGGTGGAAAGTTGTACTAAGATCCACTCCGGTATCCAACTCATCATGAAAAGCTCTCCAAATATAAAAAGTGACGATAATACCCCGATCAGATATGATAGAAATAGGAACCCCCATGCAACCTCATAATATCACAAATGTACAACTTGGCTAACTTCTCCGCATAATAAGAAACCTGAACAGGAATGAAATGAACGGACTTAGTCAACCGATCAACTATCACCCAAATTGAATCAAACTTACCTAAGGTCTTCGGAAGACCCACAATGAAATCCATGGCAATCTTATCCCATTTTCACTCGGGAATGGGCATCCTCTGAAGTACACCACCCGGTCGCTGGTGCTCATACTTAACTTTCTGACAATTTCTGCACTTAACCATAAAATCGTCTATATCCCTCTTCATACGATGCCACCAGTAATGATGCCTCAAGTCCCGATACATCTTAGTCTCTACCAGATAAATAGAATATCGAGAGCTATAGACCTCAGTCAAAATCAAATGAATTAAGTCATCAACCCGAGGAACGCACACGTGCCCCTTAATCCTCGAAGTACCATCAGAATCAATCATGTCCTCCTTGGACTCACCTCTCAGAACTCCATCTCGAATCTTGCTCAACTGAGCATCTTTAAACTGAAGAGTCCTGATCTGATCTAACAAGGACGATCTCACCTCCACACAAGCTAGAACTCTTCCTGGGGCTGAAATATCAAGACGAACGAAACTGTTGGCCAGAGTCTAAACCTCCATGTCCAACAGACGCTCAGAAATAACCAAACGGGCTAAACGCCCTATACTCATGGCCTTGCGACTCAAGGCATCAGCAACAACATTGGCTTTTCTTGGATGATAAAGAATAGAGATGTCATAGTCCTTTAACAGCTCCATCTATCGGCGCTGCCTGGAATTAACATCTCTCTGGATAAACACGTGTTGAAAGCTACGGTGATTAGTGAAAACTATTACACCTCATGAGTAAACTAACGTAAGCTCGGAGAGGTCATGGAACCCTTATAAAGTTAAGGAATACTCTTAACAATGTTAAGAAAGTGTCTAAAGGTTCCAGGATCAAAAAAATCAAAGAAAATAAGTTTGTCAAAAATTTGGCAAAATTTTGGATAAAAATTTTGGGTCAACTTTAGAGAGGTATATCTCCTGGTATATCAGGAGTTTTGAGGTATTTTAAGAGCCTAAAATGAAGTTCGTTGAGTAGGAATTTATGGGAATTTTAAAATGGATTGTCAGAAGCCTGCGAACCTACGCGAAATTCTAGAAGCCACTTAAAAGGCCCACCAATTTCGGCCCACCAGCCCACCCGATTTTGGACCACTATATATACCCCATTAAGTCACCTAAATCACTTTATTTTTCACAATTTCTCATCCCCACACTTCTCTAGAACCTTCCACAACATTTATCCAATATCCTTACACCAAAACATAGCAAATTTAAGAGTTCCTACATCAAATTAGGCTCGGATTTGTAAGATTAACAACGAATCTCGCTGAATCAAGGAAGGGCCACGACTTTGGGACTCATATTTTCACCAAAATAGAACCTTACTGACCATAGGAGATCTCTCCAACACTCCAAATCATTCCAAATCAAATCAAGAGAAGATCAAGCCATAAAATTCTTAACTAGTTCATAGAAGGAGCTTGTTCGTATTTCTAATTGAAGTTATGGTGGATAAGATTTAGGGTGAATTGTGTGAGGTGAAGTTCTTCAAGTTATAAGATTTTCAAGTTCGGAAGGATAAGCGTTAAGTAGTTAAGGAAACGACAAGGTATGTTAAGGTTGCTCCTTATTTTCTTGGCATGATTCCATATATGGTAAGAGTGTAATGAGCCTTATGACTAGAGCTTTGTCAAAGTAGAGCTTGTCATATTATTGCATAGTTTTCGAGTGTCATGTTGTTCTTTCCGAGGGCCCATATCTCTTTCCTATGTCCTTGAGTTTATAGAGAGACAGAAGAGGCATGTTATAGTATCAGTATTTTCAGCATATGCATGATATACACATATTTTCTTTAGCCTGGCCACTTGGCCAGTGAGACATTTTCTTTTTCCTGGCATACGAGTTAGTGAGACAGATTGCCTGGCCGATGGGCCAGTAAGATTTTACAGTTGCCTGTCCGCTTGGTCAGTGAGATATAGAATAGTATTATTTTGCATTTCATATGAGACAGGTTAGGTGAGATATTCCGGGCATCTTTTGGCCTCCAGATTGTATTTGTTATATCCCGTATTTTTTAACATTGGGATATTTTAAAGCGAATCGCGACAAGTTAAGGACAAAACTATTTTGAGATCCGAGGTAGAGACTTTTAATCTCCGATTTTGTTTTAATGCACAAGCTGCTTATAAATTTTAATTGGTGTGGAAATATTATTAGAGATTAGGGATTAATTAACCATGATTATATTATTAAGTGGGATTAAAAGTTTAATTATTCACTAATTAATCCCTACGTGGTTGTGTGGGTCCCACCCATGGCTTGGCCAAATTTGATTGGCTCAAGCCATGAGTGGGACATGTGTCCAACATATAGACATGCTATAAATAGTAAATGGATGACAAGGAAAGTCATTCTCATCTTCAACAAACAAAGAAAACCTTAGAGAGGAGAGAGAAGCTCTCGGCCATGGTCGGCCGAGAGTGAAGCTTGGTGATTTGGATCAAAATTTGATTTTTCTTTAAGTAATTCAACTCTTTGGGAGGTGTATAATAACATGAGATTGATCCTAGATAGCAAGAACAAGTATTAAATTCAAGGCACAAATTCTAGCCAAGTTGAGAAGTCAAGTGTTAAAGGTAAGATTTAATCTTCTTTGGCATGTATTACGGGTGGTTTGTGCGTGTTGTAGTGTGTAGAAATGAATGAAAATCATGAAATTATATATGTTGGTGTTGAGGCCGTGTAGGGGCTGTTTGTGTAGGGAAATGATGAATTGATTTACTTGATATTTTTGTTGTTGTTGTTATGGATTTTATGGTGAGAATGAAGGTTTAATGGTTCAAGTTGGAGTTGTAATTGTTGTGGGCTGTTGTAGAAGCTAATATGATGTTAATATAGTTTCTTGCATTTATATAAATGATGTTGCTAAACGTGTGGTTGTTGGTATGATTTGTGAAATTGGAAGAAAAGAATGTATTGTTGTTATTCTTGTTGAACTTGGAAGATTATATGTCGTATGGTGTGTTGGTTGGGTTGTTTGGAGTGTTGTACGGGCTGTCCGGAGTGTCCTCGAGTCTTGTTTGAATAGTCTCGGGTTGATATTTGAATGCATGATTAATGATGTTGGCTTGATTGTATGTAGTCGGTTTGAATATAAGCGAAACGTTGTCTAATTGTCTAGAAATGAGTTACTAACATTAGAATGAGTTTTGAACCACTTCGTAGTTTAATCGTAGTTCTTGACATCTTAATATAGGTTGAGATACTATTGGGCAGCGTATACGTGTTGTGTTGCGAGTAAACGCTAAAGGTATGTAAAGCCTATTCCTTCTTTCTTTTGGCATGTCCTAGATGTAAGTAAGATACGATATGAGCTCTGGGGTAATTCTATTCATAAGTTCCGAGCATGTTTATGATTCTTATTCACTTCTTGATATTAGAACTCTTAATGTAGTCGAGTTACTGCCCTCGAGTTTCTATATGATTGGATAGCAAACGATACATAAAAGTTCCTATTCTTGAAAGACTCCATAATGACTAATGACCATAACTTTTATAAGCTGTCTCGTATTAATATGATACATGTCTATGATCTCTGAGGCATTATTGATATAGTTCGTAATGATATTCAAAGAGTACTGAGTGTGACTATTATCCTGTTGCTCGAGCGTTGATTATCCTACTTATCTATTGAGTCTCAAAAGATGATTTATATGCATATGGTTACTCACTACTCTGCTCGTGCATACTGTTACATCTTTCACTGAGTCCGGGCCAGGACATGTTCTCGTGCACAGCTCCACTGCATTATTCACCGAGTCCCTCACTAGAGGGCCGGGGCACGTTATATGTATATGTATATGATGATATGATGATACGGGGATGGCGGCCAGGACGGCATATGATGACTCTATTCACCGAGTCCCTCACTAGAGGGCCGGGACACGTTATATGTACATGTATATGATGATTTTATTTATCGAGTCCCTCACTAGAGGGCCGGGACACGTTATATATGCATATGTACAGGATGATTATCTAATTATGTCATTAAGTCCCATAACAGGTTGGGTATGATGTTGACACGCATGATTTATGTTTCAAAGGCAAGCCTTGTGGTTTTCTGGTTATTGTACTAGTTTCTATACTCCTTACTTCAGTATGATCCTGTTTACTATATTTCATGCTTTACATGCTCAGTACATATTCCGTACTGACCCCCCTTTCTTCGGGGGGCTGCGTTTCATGCCCGGTACGGACGCTCTTTTGGTGATCCGCCGGCTTAGGATATCTATTCGGCTATCTTGGAGTGCTCCCTTGTTTCGGAGCTAGCTTTTTGATACATATCCTCTTGTTGTATATATGTGTACGTTCGGGGGGGTACGGCGGGGCCCTGTCCCGTCATATGATACTGTTGTTACTCTTAGAGGTCTGTAGACACATGTGTGGGTTTGTGTATAGTTACTGTTCAGTTGTGTCTGTATGACTTATGTTTTGGGGCGTTCCCATTCGTAGTGGCAGCCTTGTCGGCTTGCGTAGATATATTTGTATATACGTGTTTTGGAAGCTGTGTATTATGATAGCCTTGTCGGCTCGTGTATGGCTGGGACGTTCCCCTATATTATAATAGCCTTGCCGGCTTGTATACGATGTTATCTGTTGAAAGTTGTAACTCCTCAGGAGGCAGGTTGTTGTGATATGTATATATATATATATATATATATATATATATATATATATATATATATATATATATATATATATATATATATGCAACAGTTTTGGGACGATGTCATGCCTTTCATATATAAGTTCCTTATTATGTTAATTGTGAGCTGATTGTAGTTAACAGGTGTATACGAGTGTCCAGCTCGGGCACTAGTCACGGCCTACGGGGTTGGGTCGTGACAGTATTGTTTCTGTTTTGTTTCAGTTATCGCTTGCCTTACATACTCGGTACATTATTTCGTACTGACGCCTCTTTTTTCGGGGGCGCTGCATTCATACCTGCAGGCATAGATCGACAGACCGATAGACCACCCCAATAGGCAGGATCTGATATCAGTACGATTGGTGGGCTCTCTTTTGTTCGGAGTTGCCAGGTCTTTGAAGTCTCTCTCTTTTCATTACAGATTGTATGGGCCGGGGCCCTGTCCCGACCATGATATAATCATACTTTCCCTAGAGGATTTTAGACGAGTCCTGTATATAGTATGTCTATATGATAGCCTTGTCGGCTTGTATATGTCTATTGGATACTGTTGGTTTTGTACAATTAAAGCAGCCTCGTCGGCTTGCTCAGTTGTGTATATATATTTTGGCTGTGTGTGCCAGTTCAAACGAGACAGTTAGAATTATATATATATATATATATATATATCCAGATTTAGACATTATCGATTTAAGTTGGGGGTTACTCCCAGAGTTTCGAATTTAGAGTGGTTCGCTCGGGCCTAATTAGGGATCCAATGCTGGTCACGCTTGTTACACCTCGCACTTTTTAGAGCATGAGTACGCCACGTATTTTACCGTATTAATGGAGTATCGGAGACGTCCTGTGATGTTTTGAAAGGTACAAGCCATAGGAAGTACGTAACAATGAAGGAAAGGATGAATTATGATCTTGTAAGTCGTAACCGGGAAGGACAACCTTGGAACCAAAGGACATGACCCTTATCAAGTATAATTAATGATAAAAATCATGTATGGAAAGTTTCGGAGGATTCCCAGATCAAGAAAATCGAAGAAAATAAGTTTGTCAAAAATTTGAAAAAAAAAATGGAAGATTTTTTGACAGAATTTTGGGTCAACTTCAGAGAGGTATATCTCCTGGTATATCAGGAGTTTTAAGGTGTTTCACGAGCCTGAAATGAAGTTCGTTGAGTGTAGTTTTCAACGCAACAAACCGTTTGTCAATACAATAGTGAAGTAGGGAGTTATGGGCATTTTAAAATGGACTACCAGAAGCCTGCGAACGTATGCCGAAATTCTAGAAGCCCCTTAAAAAGGCCCATCAATTTCGGCCCATCAGCCCAAAACGAATTGGACTACTATATATACCCTCTTAAGTCATCTAAATCACCTCATTTTCACCATTTCTCATCTCCACACTTCTCCAGAAGCTCCGAATCTCGACGAATCAAAGAAGGGCCACGACTTTGGGGCTCATATTTTCACAAAAATCCAAACCTTCTAGACCCTACGAGCTCTCTCCAACTGTCACGACCCAACCCCGTAGGCCGTGACTAGTGCCCGAGCTGAGCACTCATACGTACCCATCAACCATAATCGTACTACTAATAGCATAAGCATAGGCGAAGGTAAGTATATATATATATAAATATATACATATATATATATACATATACACATATATACATAACGGATGTAGCCGGTAAGGCTATCAAAATACAAGAACACCAACCATACAAATACAACTGTACAGAACTCGCCCACAACCCACACGTTTATGTCTACAGACCTTTAAGAGTCATAACAGAACCATATGACGGGACAGGGCCCCGCCGTACCCATGAACAAACATATATACAAACGAGGAATATCCGTACCCAAAAGTGTAGGCTCGGATCAAGGAGCTCTCCAAACAGCCGGAATGGATGCCCTACGCCGACGGACCACCGAATGTACACACACGTACTGCGCGGCATGAACGCAGCCCCCGAAGAAAGGGGGTCAGTACGGAATATGTACTGAGTATGTAAAGCAGGAAAGACAGTGAACAGGATCATAACCACAATAGGGTTTACAGGAACAAGTATAATAATCAGATAATCAAGACTTGTCTTTTGAAACACTTGCCATGCATATACGTATATCGGTAAGTAAAATCATATCATAGCCGTGTCATCATAACCGAAGTAAAGAGTACGGAAAGTGAATATAGTAGTCAGAATGCCAAAACACTTAGCTTTCTTTTAAAAAAAGCATTTCAGTGTCATATATATGGAAAATCAAACATATCGTATGAGCTGACGTTAACTGATGTGGGATTCGCCTAAACCGTAATGGAATCCGTCCCACATACGGGTTTGCCCCACCACCGGTTCCGACATCAGCCGATCATAATCCAGATTTATCAAAATCACGTATCATATGCATATCAATCACCGGAAATCATATGTGAGTTACAGAAAACATATATAATAATCAGAATACCAGAATGCTTACTTTCTGAACATAAATCATGTATGTCAAAAACATATGTCGTATGCGGTCCATAATGGGACCCGGCGGACGGAACGTGGTCGCCCCTCCTGCCTTGGGCGCCACAACTCATCATACTTCGGAAGTTTTGCATATCTCCGAACACATCCTCCGAATCACATCATAATTCAGAATCATATCATATTTCAGAACTCATCATACTTCGTATCATATCATATAGCAAAACTCATCATACTTCGGAAACATATCATATCATATCATATCAGACGCTCATCATACTTCGGAAGCTCATCATACTTCGGATTGTGCGCACGATAACAACCGGCCCGGGATTCGGCGAAGGAAGTAATAATAATGTGCACGAGCAGAATCGTGGGAATTGTATGCAACTTAAAATATTTATAACCATATGCAATGTAAATATTTACAAAGACTTAATAAATTAATCAAATCAAATCATTGTTTACAAATTAGGACAATAGTCCAATCACGTTTCTTCCGAAGGCCACTCGGGCACATATCAAACCGAACCTTACAGATCATAACTTCATATCGGAATCATATACATAACAATTCTCATTTCAAACTCGTTAAATAAGTAGGTAATCATACTCGGGGGTTCAAACGATAATCACATTAAGTCTTTTTACGGAAAATTATTAAGTCTAAGCATGGAAAAGTCTCGGGGGCCCACGGATAGGTGTTAAACCAAATCCGAGCCCGCCTATGAAAGTCGGGGATGTTATACATTATGGAACCTCCCATGAGGGTTTCGGAGCGATCCGAGCCCGTCTGTGAAAGTTACGGACGTTCGTAGTTTCAGATTTGTTTAGGAACAAAGTTCTTTTAAGACAAACCTTTTATGCAACTTTTAAAAATTTAGTCATACAAAGACATAAGAACCATAATTTGACTTTACTAAGAATATGGTTATCAAGAGAAAAATAAGAATCATGGACTTGCTCGGATCACTAGAGTGGAATTACCTCGGAAATCGTGTCATAGCTTATTATTCTAAGACATGCCAAAGAAAGAAAGGTAAGCTCTACATACCTTGGCCGCTCCTTAAGCTAATCCAAACTCAGGCCTCGGCTCCTCAAAGTCTACACAACGTCAATGAATATCAACCATTAGCTATAAGTATTTAGGAAATTCAATTCCAAACCATTACCCAATTCTACAGAAATTTGGGCAGCACTTCCCCTGTAAATACAACAACCCCGAGAATTCCACTCGGCCAATTCTTCAACAACAATACCAACAACCATTTTAATAACATTAACAATCAATTCAAACGCATTATATCGCTAATAATTCTTCTCCACATATTTCGACAACATGCCAATTATGTTCAATTCAAGTTCATATATTCAAAAACCATCCAAACAACATTCGAGAATACTTTAAGCAACTCGCACAATAATTCCAACTCTCCAACAAAAGCATTACTCTACCCGCAACTTCTCCAACCCGACAACACCACATGAACACGTTCCCTTCCTTCCAAATTCATAAACTACACCACCGAACCACACTTTAACAACATTATTCTTACAACTTCAAGAAACTATAATAAGATCACATTGAGCTTCAAATCAGCCCACATGGTTTCTAACTTCAACTTGGATTATTAACCTTCATTTTACGTCATCGAATTCATAACGACGACAATCAAAATACTAAATGACATTAGTTTATTTCTTGCATACCAAACAGCCCCCTATTCGGCCACTCCTCAACATACATCATTCCATGAGTTTCATTCATTTTCTACACATTACAACAACACATAAACATGTTGAATTCAATTAATTAATCACCCCCTCTACACAACACATATCACACGGCCACACACCTACACACACACGGCTACACTTTGACTTCCACACTTTCATGAATTTCATTCATTTTCATACTTCACAACATACACAAATCACTCATAGCATATGAAAAATAAGATTAAATCATACCTCTCTTACTTAGTTCTTCAAGTTGGCTATGCTTGGCACTTTGAATCAACGCTTGTCTTTACCACTCCAACGACTCCACCACGTCGTTATGCACCTTCTAAGGAGTAGAATTGCTAGAGAAAATTATTTTTGATCAATGATTTCTTGGCTTGCTCGGCTAGAGAGAAGGGGCCGAATGGCTCTCTCTTTTTCTTTCTCAAAATTTCTTGAAGTTTCTTTCTTTGGAAGATGAAGAATATGGTCCCTTGTCATCTTAATATACACACATAATAGGCATCCATGTGGCCATGGCCCACACCTTAGGTGGCCGGCCACATGGCCAATTTTTTTTCATGAAATGCCAACTTTTTGAAATTAATTTTTGGCCCCAAATTTTTCATGACATCTCCATAATCCACTTTTAACCCCAAATTCCATAATATCTCATGCCAATAAAATCATAACAATTCATGCTTTGAAATAAATCGTGGTTAAAATCTCAACTTCGTGACCCGAACTAGTCTTGCCCCTAACTTTCCACAATTAACTCGAAATGTCCCGACGTACAAAAATGCGGGATATAACACCAACACTCCAAACCATTTCAAATCAAATCAAGAGAAGATCAAGTCATAAAATCCTTAACTAGTTCATGGAAGGAGCTTGTTCGTACTTCTAATTGAAGTTGTGGTGGATAAGCTTTAGGGTGAATGGTGTGAGGTGAAGATCTTCAAGTTATAAGGTGTGTTTTTCATCTTGAGTTTGATATTAAGTTGTTTCTTTTGAGGATTTTAATTGTTTAAAGTAAGGGAAAACATGGCATAAAAGTCATAGATAGATATGTTGATGTTGTTGGCTTATGGATTGATTTTCGAAGGAAGTTTCTGACGGATTTGTATATGTTTGTCATGTAGTATCTTGATTAAGTTATGATTGATGTTGTTAATGATGTTTGGGAGTTGTTTTGGAATTTGGAGGAAGTAAATAATACAGGGAAAATGGTGCCCGAATTTCGGCAGATTATAAGAAGATTTAATTTGAAGGCTTAAGACAAGCATGTGACGATAAGCCTAATAATAGTATGAATTCTTTTGAGTTTAGATTTACGAGCTTGGGAGGATAATCGTTAAGTAAGGTGACTGAAAAGGTATGTTAAGGTTGTTCCTTCTTTTCTTGGCATGATTCCATATGTGGTAGGAGCGTAAAAAACCTTATGACTAGAGATTTGTCAAAGTAGAGCTTGTCATATTGTGGCATAGTTTCCGAGTGTTATGTTATTCTTTCTGAGGGGCTATATCCCCTCCCTATGTCCTTGTGTTTGTAGAGAGACAAAAGAGACATATTACAGTACCAGTGTTTTTCAACATATTCATGATATACTGCATGATATACATATATATTTTTCTTTAGCCTGGCCACTTGGTCAGTGAGACATTTTATTTAGCCTGGCCACTTGGTCAGTGAGACAGATTGCCTGGCCTACGGGTCAGTGAGACAGATTGCCTAGCCGACGGGTCAGTGAGATTTTTAAGTTGCCTGGCCACTTGGTCAATGAGGAATATAATAGTATTATATTGCATTTCACATGAGACCGGTCATGTGAGATATTCAGGGTATTCTTTAGCCTCCATATTGTATTATTTTCAATTCAGTTTCAGTTATCGTTTGCCTTACATACTCAGTACATTATTTCGTACTGATGTCCCTTTTTCCGGGGGCGCTGCGTTCATGCCTGCAAGTTCAGGTAGCGAAATAGGCGATCCAGCTCTGTAGGTCTTCCACCAAGCTGCAGACAGTGCGCTCCACTTGGCTCAGAGCTGCAGTCCCTTTTGATATACTATTTTGACACGTATATATAGGTATGACAGGGCTTTGTCTTGTCCTTTCTATAGCTCATACTCCATAGAGGTTCGTAGACAGTTGTATGTAGTTGAGATATTATGTAGCCTTTTCAGCTCTTATTTTGTTGTACAGCATACGCAGTGGCCTAGATGATTTACACTGTTATCCTCAGCAAGCATGTTTATATATATGCGTTGGTTGTGAGTTTTCGATGCCGAGGCTATTGTATTAATCTTACAGGAGATAGTATAGCTCAGTTATAAGTTATTTATGGACTACCAGGCTGCTCAAAGGAGATGCAAGTACGAGTTTTGGGGTGCTTGGTCAGTAATTGTCGAGCACTCGTCACGACTCATTAGGTTGGGTCATGACAAAAGTGGTATCAGAGTAGTTATGTCCTAGGGATGACTGCATACCGTGTCCAGTAGAGTCTTGTTTATAGGTGTGATACGTGCCACACTTATAAACAAGAGGTTGCAGGGCATTTAGGAACTATTGAAACTTCCTTCTCATCTTAGATCATGTCGTAGAGCTAAATTATACGATGTGATGTCCCTAATTCTAACCCTAAATATTTTGATTGTGGATAAGCAGTTGATTATGTCGCCATGAAGTAATTGATGAGAATTGAAGTTGTTACTTCGAAAGGTATGTTTGCTGCCTTATTGATAGTAATAGACTTTGATATAAGAACATGAGCTAAATGTTATGGGTATTTGTGATCGTCCTGTGAGGCATTGGATGTGTTTTTTGGGCTGTGTGCAGGAATGAGGCAGTAAGAAGTATAGAGGAAACTCTGCCAAATTTTTTGCAAATTAAATTGTTTGAATGTCTATGCTATACAGAAAGAATGAAGGAAAAATATGACAATCGGATGTTTGATAAGTCATGATTGAATGAACAATTATGAGATGCTTTCAAAGAGAAGTTTTAGAATGATTTCAATTTAATTTAAGGGAAGAACCTTGGAGGGGAAAAATGATTAGTAATTAAAGGAACTGGAATGAGTTGCATTCGAGATTTCGGAGAATTGAGATTTATTAAAGATATAGGGAAAGTTGACATTAAGAACTCAAATGCAGTATTACAATCTATAGATTGGTGAGTAAGAGATAATGAGGAGATATTGATATGGGAAAGCAAGTTAATGAGTAGGGGAAAGTTTTACTATATATATATATATATATATATATATATATATATATATATATACACACACACACACACACACACACACACACATAAGATCAGGACGGGTGGATGACGGGTTTGTACTTATAGTGGAATGTTCTACAGATTTCTAGGCACATACTATAAAATGGCAAAGGGAAAAGAGTACTTTAAGAGCAAAGGAAATCAAGAAGGACCTTGAGGACGAAAGTGAGAGAAAATACGTTAATGAATTGGTTAAAGGAAGTTATGTGGCCATCGACGATAAGAGGAAGTCTAATAAATTAGTAAGGTTGGCCAAAGGTAGACATTGATAGCATAAGACAATGACTTGAAATAGAGATACGATTACAAAGGAAACAGGACAATCTTAAATAGTATTGGGATATTTCGTAAGCGAGGTATTAATAAGCGATGTAAACGATAACTCATGAGTGCTCACATTAAATATTATGCATGCCCTTATGATCGATCTTACGATATGTTAAAGGTACTAATTGAGCTGGGTATTGAAGTTAAGGTAGCAAATGCTATAGGGCAGGTTGATATTGTTTTCTCTGAATGTTAAAGTAGGATAATCATGATGTAATAATATCGGGGAGAAGAAGAATATGTGTATATAAGAGTAAGAAGATTATGATGTCATGAGAAGAGGAGAACGGTAAGCAAGGGAAGTATGTTGCTAGTAAGGATCAAGTAAGGTTTCCAAGAAAAGGGTTAAGGCGACGGTAGCGGCGAAGAGCCATCCGGATAAATTTCTAAAATAAGTAAGCAGGAAGAATAGGGTATGGCAATATGGAATAAAAGATGAATGCGAAGATTCCAAAACAAATCTTGATAAACAGGAATAAAGTATAATAACGATGGACATGGATATAACCTGAGAAGGAATAATTAGATTTCATGAAAAGTGTCAAGGGATTTTTGACTCTTAAGGTACATCCGAGAGGATAAATATGAAGCCATATTGATACATTCACTTAGAAAGCGGAAAAGCCCCCCCCCCCAAAAGGCGATCTTAGGAATAGAAAGGATTCATATTTCTAATAGAATATTCTACGAATTCTAGGGCCAATTCTATAGAATGGTAAGTACGGAAGAGCGCTTTATGAGCAAGGGAAGTCAAGAAAAACCCTAAGGGAAAAAGTAAGAAAAGTGGACTAATGAATTGGCAAAGGAAGTTGTGTAGCTATCAAGGACAAAAGGAGGGATAATAAGCTAACAAGTCTGGCCAAAAGGCAAAAAATCGGTAACATAGGATAAGAGTCTTGATAAAGAGTACAAAAATTCGATCATAAAGAAAATAGGATGAATGTACCGGGGGAGGGGGGCGAGAGGGTATGTATAAATACGAACAAGTTGTAGTATCATTAGGGAAGATGAGGACTCGATGCAAGGAGAAAGAAAAAGGTGTGCTTCATGAAGATTTCATGATAAGAACGAGAACTGCGCGGTAATATTAGAAGGACTATGATGCATGGTCGTGATGCAAACAAGTAGTTAAGAGAACTACGGACAATATGAGCTAAGCAAATGAAAGGATGAGTTGTGGGACTGAATGGTAGAGATATCAACTTCTAATGGTATAGTATAGATATAAATCAGAATTGGGAAGTAAGAACAAGAAGAATCTCAAGGATATTAGTAAAAAGATAGTTATGAAGGAAGATTACGGCTGGAGGTCGGACACTCCATAAGGAGTCTAATGAATCGGTGTCATCATTGATTCATTAGCCTAGGGACGTTAGTTATGAAAGGAAGAGGTGATCAATAAATAAAATATCGAATTATATCCGATATGTGTAAACATTTGACTTAGTACAAGAATCCAGTTAGCAAAAAGGAAATAAGTTAAACCATTCGATGAAAAGAATTTCGGCATTATATGGAATAGAGGAGTTGAAGGATCGCTAAGGTCGGCCAGATGACTACTAAAGACGGTTAATACTCGAATGTTACTAGTATATGAGTACATCTTTTAAAAGGGGGGAAGAACAAATTCAGTTCTAAGATGAACTACAATATTCCCAAGTTCAAAAGAGGGAAATGTACTGGCTTGAAGGAGCCAAAATTTGAGATGAACCGATATAACAAGAATGGGCTAAATAAAAGTGAGAATGGACTGAGTGCAAGTATATTATGAGACAAATGTGAAAAAGCAGGCATGACAAGATGATGAAGGTTTAGCGAATCAAAGAGAATAAGTTTCATCAACGCGATACGTTGTGTTCCGGGCAATGATTCAAATCACTCACACCGGAGAAACTTTAGTCACAGCTAAATATGAATTAACGTACTATAAAAGGTAACAGGAGGAGTAAGAAGGGCCTGCAAGCTGACCAGGAATAAGTATAAGGGACAATCGGGACTACTAACAAGAACTTGTAGCACTAGAAGAGATGAAAGCTTTAAAAGAGGAATATTTATAGGAAGTTCAATGATATTCAAATTAAAGGAAGATAGTGTGCCTATGGATAGCAAGACAGCAGTACTGCCTGAGATTAGAAAGTACCTCGTAAGTTGTGAAATTCCAAGTCACCGATTATAGCAATTGTGAGAGTGTATGACACAGAACCATATAAACAATCGTTGTAATAAAATGGCCAGTAGAATGGTGCAAGGACGACGATAAGGGGCCAAAGGAGAATGGAGGCTAATTTAAGTCTCAAATAATCACTGGTATAAGAGAACTAAGGACTTAAGGAGGGAAGCATACTCCTATTTAAAGAAAGATATGATTAAGTAAGACTTTACCTTAGTACCATCTTTATGAGTTATATTGTAATTATGTTAAGATTGAAGGAGAAGAAGTTGAAGGAAAATTTCAAATATGAATTTGATGATATCCTGAGTCGTAAATTAGCTTGAGCTGTGATTATTAGTGTATTATGAATATAACCTTGCTACGGGGGAGTATTATATACACGTATATAAGGGATTGTGTTGAAATTTGGTGTTGAAAAGATACGGATGAACAATCTGAAATAAAATAATCATTGAGAATAATAAGTTACTAGCAAGGAAATGCTATTGCAAATCATCTGGGCGCTACCATAGGTGGAACTATGATGATATTGTAAAGAATTAAGGAGTCCGACAAGGAATTAAAAGGAGATGATATGGTATGTATATAGGGTCGGATAGTACAAAAAGGGATAATCTAAAATAGCACCAGAGAAACTAGCAAGGAAAGGTGTCATATTTGAACAAGAGAGTTTTTCTACTAGTAGAGAAATAAGGAGCAAGGCAAAAGAGTATAACAATTAAGAGCACTCACAGATCGGCGGGGAGCCGTAGCAATCATTAGTTAACACCACCTTAATGGCAACAGGTCCCAGGGCGGTAACTAGATATCAGTTGACCACTGGGTACATACATAAGAACATGAGGATATGGAACTAATAAATGAGTTCGATAAAGAATTGGGAGAATATGAAAGAAGACTGATGAGCCCATAGTATAAGAGCGTGGGGATCAGGAACTAAAGGAGGACAACCATTTCACGAAATTAATGATAGCATCATAAGCTCACAAGCTACAACATTCGAGGATGAATGTTTCTAAGGAGGGAAGGATGTTACACCTCGCATTTTTCAGAGCATGAGCACGCCACGTATGTCACCGTATTAATGGAGTATCACCTCGCACTTTTCAGAGCATGAGCACGCCACGTATTTTATCGTATTAATGGAGTATCGGAGACGTCATGTGATGTTTTGAAAGGTCCAAGCCATAGAAAGTATGTAACAATGAAGCAAAGGATGAATTATGATCTCGTAAGTCGTAACCGGGAAGGACAACCTTGGAACCAAAGGACATGACCCTTATCAAGTATAATTAATGATAAAAATAATGTATGAAAAGTTTTGGAGGATTCCCAGATCAAGAAAATCGAAGAAAATAAGTTTGTCGAAAATTTGAAAAGAAAAAAAAAATGGCAGATTTTTGGACAGAATTTTGGGTCAACTTCAGAGAGGTATATCTCCTGGTATATCAAGAGTTTTAAGGTGTTTCAAGAGCCTAAAATGAAGTTCGTTGAGTGTAGTTTTCAACGCAACAAACCGTTTGTCAATACAATATTGAAGTAGGGAGTTATGGGCATTTTAAAACGGACTACCAGAAGCCTGTGAACTTATGCCGAAATTCTAGAAGCCACTTAAAAAGGCCCACCAATTTCGGCCCATCAGCCCAAACCGAATTGGACTACTATATATACCCTCTTAAGTCATCTAAATCACCTCATTTTCACTATTTCTTATCTCCACACTTCTCTAGAAGCTCCCACAACATTCATCCAATATTCTTACACTAAGATATAGCAAATTTAGGAGTTCCTACATCAAATTAAGCTCGGGTTTGTAAATTAACAACGAATCTCGATGAATCAAAGAAGGGCCACGACTTTGGGGCTCATATTTTCACAAAAAACCAAACCTTCTAGACCCTATGAGCTCTCTCCAACACTCCAAACCATTCCAAATCAAATCAAGAGAAGATCAAGCTATAAAATCCTTAACTAGTTCATGGAAGGAGCTTGTTCGTACTTCTAATTGAAGTTGTGGTGGATAAGCTTTAGGGTGAATGGTGTGAGGTGAAGATCTTCAAGTTATAAGGTATGTTTTTCATCTTGAGTTTGATATTAAGTCATTTCTTTTGAGGATTTTAATGGTTTAAAGTAAGGGAAAACATGACATAAAGGCCGTAGATAGATATGTTGATGTTGGTGGCATATGGATTGATTTTCGAAGGAAGTTTCGGACGGATTTATATATGTTTGTCATGTAGTATCTTGATTATGTTATGGTTGATGTTGTTAATGATGTTTGGGAGTGTTTTGGAATTTGGAGGAAGTAAATAATACAGGGGAGATGCTGCCCGAATTTCGGCAGATTCTAAGAGGATTTAATTTGAAGGCTTAACATATGCATGTGATGATAAGCCTAATAATAGTATGAATTCTATTGAATGTAGATTTACGAGCTTGGGAGGATAAGCGTTAAGTAAGGCGACTAAAAAGGTATGTTAAGGTTGTTCCTTCTTTTCTTGGCATGATTCCATATATGGTAGGAGCGTAAAGAACCTTATGACTAGAGATTTGTGAAAGTAGAGTTTGTCATATTGTGGCATAGTTTCCGAGTGTTATGTTATTCTTTCTAAGGGGCCATATCCCCTCTCTATGTCCTTGAGTTTATAGAGAGACAGAAGAGACATGTTGCGATGCGGTGTTTTTCGGCATATGCATGATATCACATGATATACATATATATTTTTCTTTAGCCGGCCACTTGGTCAGTGAGGCAGATTGCTTGGCCTACGGGTCAGTGAGACAGATTGCCTGGCCTATGGGTCAGTGAGATTTTTCAGTTGCCTGGCCACTTGGTCAGTGAGAAATATAATAGTATTATGTTGCATTTCATATGAGACAGGTCAGGTGAGATATTCAGGGTATTCTTTGGCCTCCATATTGTATTGTTTTTCAATTTTTGTTTCGGTTATCGTTTGCCTTACATACTCGGTACATTGCTTCGTGCATCGATGTCCCCGGGGGGGGGGCGCTGTGTTCATGCCCGCAGGTTCAGGTAGCCAAATAGGCGATCCCGGCTACGTGGTCTTCCACCCCGGTACAAAGGTGCGCTCCACTTGACTCAGAGCTACAGTCCCTTTTGGTATGCTATTTTGAACGTATATATGGGTATGACAGGGCCTTGTCCTGTCCTTTCTACAGCTCGTACTCCATAGAGGTCTGTAGACAGTTGTATGTTGTTGGGATGTTATGTAGCCTTCTTAGCTCTTATTTAGTTATACAGCATACGCAGCGGCCAAGTCGGCTTGTACTGTTATCCTTAGCACGTATGTTTATATATATGCGTTGGTTGTGAGTTTTCGATGCAGAGGTTATTGTAGTAATATTACAGGAGATGGTATAGCTCAGTTATAAGTTATTTATGGACCACCAGGCTACTCAGAGACATGCAAGCACGAGTGTAGGGGTGCTTGGTCAGTAATGGTCGGGCACTCGTCACGACTCATCGGGTTGGGTCGTGATAACGCTGCTCCCGATTTGGGGCGTGATAAAAACCTCACAATGGATACCATACAAGTAATGCCTCCAGATCTTCAAAGCAAAGACCACCGCTAATAACTCCAAATCATGGGTAGGGTAATTCTTCTCATGGATCAACTAACGGGAAGAATAGGCTATGACTCTACTCTTCTGCATCAACACTGGACCCAGAACCATACGAGATGCATCAAAATAGACATAGAAGTCCTTACCCTCCATGAGTAATTCTAGAATCGGTGCTGAAGTCAAAAGAGTCTTGAGCTTTTAAAAGCTCTCCTCACAATCATCGGACCACTGGAAGGGAATATCTTTCTAAGTCAATCTGGTCAATGACGAAGCAATAGAAGAAAAAACCCTCACAAATCAGGTGTAGTAACTAGCCAACCCCACGAAACTACGAATCTCGATCACAGTAATAGGCCTCGCCCAATCCCTCACATCCTCAATCTTTTGAGGATCAACCATGATCTCATCCTTAGACACAACGTGGCCCAAGAATGCCACAGACTCCAACTAAAACTCACACTTCGAAAATTGAGCAAACAAACTATTCTTCTTCGACAACCCAAGTACAGTGTGAAGATGTCTCTCATGCTCATCTCCACTCTTAGAATACACCAAGATATCATCAATAAACACAGTCACAAAGGAGTCAAGAAATGGCCTAAAGATGCCATTCATCAAAGTCAAGAATATCGCAGGGGCATTGGTAAGCCCAAATGACATCACCAGGAACTTATAATGCCTATATCTCCTCTGAAAATTGGTCTTCGAATATCCTCGTACCGATCTTCGGTGATGGTAGCCTGAACGCAAGTCAATCTTTAAGAACACTGAAGCACCCTGAAGCTGGTCAAATAAATCATCAATACGAGGCATAGGACACTTGTTTCGAGTAGTAACCTTGTTCAGCTAGCGATAATCAATGTATATCCTCATAGATCCATCTTTCTTCTTCACAAATAACACAGAAGCACCCCAAAGGGAGACACTTGGGCTAATGAACCCCTCGCTTAACAAATCCTGCAACTGCTCCTTAAGCTCTCTCAACTCGGCTGTTGCCATCCGATATGGTGGAATAGAAATAGGGCAGGTGCCCATATCCAAGTCAATAAAAAATTAATATTGCGATCGGGTGGCATACCCGACAGATCAGATGGGAATACCTCCGCGAACTCGCTCACAATAGGGATGGACTCAAGGGGTGGAGATGCAATAGTACTGTCACGCATATGAGCCAGCTAAGCTAAATACCCCTTGTTGACTAATTTCTTATCCTGGAGAAAGGAAATAATTGTTTTTGGAGTGACGGCCGAGTACCTCCTCACTCAAGCCTCGGGATGCCCGCATGGGTAAAGTTGTTCTTGGCATGACGGTCAAGATCGCATGATAAGGAGAAAGCCAAGTCATACCCAAAATAATATCAAAATCCACCGTATCAAGTATCATCAAGTCTACCCACGTGTCATAACCCATAAATGTAACCAAGCACGACTGATAGACTCGATCAACCACAATAGAATCTCCGACTAGAGTAGACACATGAATAGGTACCGCTATGTTATCACAGGTCAAGTCCCAACCAACAACATGATATGCAGATACATATGAATAAGTTTACCCAGGATTAAATAATACAGATGCTGCTTTATGTCGGACAGAAATGGTACCTCCAATGACAGCATCTGAGGCTTTCGCCTCGGGTCTACTTGGGAATAAATAACACTGGCCCCACCATGACTTACTGTAATCCAGCTCTCGAACTCTAGGACCCATCTCTATCGGCCTGGGACCCACACCTACCACCACGGCTTGTCTGAGCGCTTTCTTTCAAAGAAGCACCACCTCGATCATCTGGGGCTAATAACCTTGCCTGGATCGTGGACACACTCGAGCATAATGACCAAGTTCTCCACACATAAAACAAGCCTTAGAAGGTGGAGACTGATAGGCCAAAACTGAAGACCCAGCTGGAACAACTCTGTCTGCTGGTCGAGAGAACGAGCTCTCAGAAGCTCTCTGCCTGGATGGCCCACTAGAGGAAGCCTGCAAAGCTGAATGCACAGGGAGGCCAGAATAGGGCTGATACTGCCTAGAAGACTGTCTGGTGCCTTTCGAATTGAAACCACTATAAGCCCCAAACTGTCACTACCTCTTCTCAGTAACTCCTCCAAATGCGCGGGCCTTTGCGGCCTCGACTAAAGAAGCATGCTCCACAATAGACTTGAAAGAAGCACCCATGGCCTCAAGCTGAAGGCATGAAATCTAAAGAGTAGTAGATAGACCAATAACAAATTATCTTGTTACACCTCGAAAAATTTCATGTCGTTGCATAGTGAATGAACTGATGTAGGGTACAAAGTATACGATGTTTCTATAAGTAATAAATAGTATTTAAATGGTCCTAATTGAGATTTCAAAGACGTTGACGCAAAAGAGGAAAGTTCGTTAAGAGAAACGAGGTATAAGTTGTGTATCGGAAAGGATTTGCAAGGTACCGAACTAATGTTGGCTTGGTGATGTCTTAAGGAAGAGTTATAACATCTCTTAGATTGTTAATGAAGTGTTAAGCAAGTGCCAAAAAGGTTCCATAAGGATTCGAGATCAAGCGAATGACGAGGACAAATCCGGGGAAATTATCACACCCTAATTTTCGATAGGGCATGATGGGCACCCGACCCTTACTTAGGGCCGAGCGAACCCGCTGACTCTCGTATTACTCATAATCATACTGGGCCCGCAAAACATGACATAAGCACATAATGAAAATTTTCCAGAAAACAAACATGCCTTTCGTCTTTTCCAAATCAAATAAAATCTGTAGTCACAACAAATCTGTAACATAATGCATAATCATACACCGGCTACATAGCGCACAAACCGACGTCTTATACACATGACACGCCGCAAAGTCTCTAACATAACTCCGTATACCATATCACACATATGCTCCGACTCGAAACACCGGAAAAATGGGGCTCGCCAATCCGGCGGAACATCTTCGCTAACATCACCTACTCATTCGGTACCGCCGCGGCATGAAACGCGGCCCCGAAAGGGGGTCGAGACGGAATATGTACCGAGTATGCAAAGCGAGAAGATATAGTAAACAAATACGAGTCATAATCGAAAGTATACGTAAAGTAAATGCAAAATCCATAATGCCAAAATGCCTACTTATCAAAACACAAATCATGCACAAAAATCTTAGAATATGGTCGCCCGCCCGTCAATGTCACACACATACCGCGGTCAAGAATCCAAATAACATCACACATACCGCGCCAAGAATCCAACAACATCACACATACCGCGGTCAAGAATCCAACGGCAACATCACACATACCGCGGTCATGAATCCAACGAACATCAAATACCGCATACCGACACATCATAACATCGGAATACATACACGGTTCCCCGCCAAAAGGGCTCGGCGAACCGGACACATCATACTCCGAAAAACACATTACTTACAAACCGAGAAACCATATGCCCATAAATCCTTATTACTGACTCAACAGAATGATCAAACAAGTCCTCATTTAAAAGCCCAAACCGTGGTCAAATCAAGTTTCCAAAGACTCAATAGGTTAATCAAAACGAACCATTAGTTCAAAACCGAAACAATAGTCAATTCAGATTTTCTTCCGAATATCACTCGGGAACATATCAAACCGAACTTCAGAAACCATAGTTACGTATCGGAATCATAAGCATACGAATCATCATTTCAGACTCAACAGATAAGTAAGTAATCATACTCGGGGATCGCAAAGATAGTCATACTAAATTCTTCCAAAAATAGGTCGTTAGAACCAAACATAGAAAAGTCGCGGGACCCACGGACGAGCGTCAACCCAATCCGGGCCCGCCTACGAAAGTTAAAGTCATAACTCGTTATAGAAACTTCTACAAACGTTTCATAGCAATCCGAGGCCATATGTGAAAGTTATAGGCGTTTGTAGTTACAGAACTCTTTCAAAAACAAAGCTTTTTATGAAACTTTTGAAATCCAACCATACAAAAGACATGTAAACCATAGCTTGACCATATAAGGATGCCAACATCAAGAAGCAAATAAGCATCGTAAACATGCTCGGACTTTAAGAATAGAATTACCCCCGAAGCTCATAACATATCATAACTTAGCCATATCTAAGACATGCCAAAGAAGGAAAAGTAAGCGTTACATACCTCGTCCGCTTCCTAAGCTAATCCAAACTCAAGTCTCGTCTTCTCAAAATCTACAACAACATCATTGGATACTAACATTAGTCATAGGCATCGAAGAATTCAATCCCAAGCCATCACTTTATTTATAGAAATTTGGGCAGCATTTCCCTATAAGTTCAACATCCCCGAGAATTCAACTCGCCAATATCATCAACAACAATACCAACAACCATTCCGACAACATCAATAATGAATTCGAAACGCATTCTAACGTTAGTAACTCATTTCTATACGATTCGACGATATTCCATTTTCATTCAAATCAACCGCATACGATCAAACCAACATCAATGTTTATACGTTCAAGTACTAATCCAAACCATTTAAACAAGATTCAATAATGCTTCCAACAATCTACAAAATAGCCAAATCAGCCCATTCACTACATAATGAAACCCGAAACTTCCAAATGCCATAAGAACAACAACAATACATTTCTTTCTTCCAAATTCATCCACTACTTCAATAATCCACACGTTCACAACATTATTTCCATAATGACTAAATGACTTGCTAGTCATCCAATATGATCCTATATAATTCATCCATGTATACCTTGGCCCACACATGGGTTGGACCAATTAAATTTGGCCACAAAATGTGTGGGGACCATTTCCAAGCCACATGGCCAACATGGCTAATTTTCATGATTTATCAAGTTTCCCAAAATTTCACTTTTGGCCCTCAAATTTCATGAAATGCTTAACTTTCCATAATTCATTTTTTACCCCAAATTTTTCTTATTCCAATTTTACCCTTAACACTCCATGCCAATGAAAAGATGAATATGCAACTTATGCACTTTTAACAAAATCGAAAGAAATTACAACCTTGTCCTTAACTTATCATGACTAACTCGGATTATCCCAATGTACCAAAATACGGGATATAACATCCTTCCCCCCTTTAGAACATTCGTCCTCGAATGTTCAACTAACCGCATAGGGTCTTGTGAGGATCTCGGGGGCTTCCTTTATTACCAAAGCATGTAATCTCATCTACCTATCATATTTCTTCTTTATCTTTTCCTCGTTCCTTATCCTTAATACCTTACAAACCGTCTTATCAATACATTCATATACATCACAATTCCTTTCCTCTGTACTCTTGTCTTAATCTCACTATTACCATCGGCACGACCTTTCAAGCCGTATTACAAACCCATATCTCATTCTCTTTCTTTTTTTTTCTTTTTTTTTCTGAGAAAATTTCGGCAGAGTTTCCTCTGTAATTGTTACTATCCCAAAACCTACACGCAGGAAATACCAACAATGCCTCATGTCATACCCCATTTTAACCTGTTAAATTAAGCATAAAATATATCGGAGATTCCTATATTGCTTATGTTAAGGAGTCGCCACCTAATTGATTTTAAGGGTGAATTAGGGCACCTAATTATTAACTAAGGTAAACTTTAACTAAACCTCCGTTAATAGTCCGTTTAATCGATTGTGATTAGGTAAGTATTTCTATATTATCCTAAAGGGAAGGGATTAGGCATCCTTTAGAATCCGTTAATTTACGGTTATCCGACCAAACTTAGGTTAATTAATTAAGGTTAAAGATGCAAATGCAGTGTCTAAATTTTAAAAAAAACGGCGAAGAAATATTGCTAAGGTTTTAAAGAAAAATGTAATAATGTTGTTTAAAATAAAATTTACAGAAAATAATAATTTGCATTAAAGATGACTTTAAATGCTATTTAAACATAAGACTTGTAAATGTTGTTAAGACTTTAAATGAAAATATATGATAATTCTATATAAACTAAGGCTCGCAGAAGATATGATAACTTATATAAAAAGGAGGTTTAAAAATACTATTTAAAATAAAGCTTACAAGTGTTGATAATGCTTCAAATGGAAATATAATAATGCTATTGAAAATAAGATTTTGCAAAAAAAAAGAAAATGATTTGCATATACGCAGAAGAAAATGCAAGTTTATGCAGCATTTTAACAAATATTTGAAACAACTCACATGATGAGGTATTAATTGATTTTATGGTTTAAAACAAAATATAAACATAGCTAACGTGAGCTTTCTTTATCCATTTTATTAACTATACTTTAAAAATATGCGTAATTGACTCAAAACTTGAAAGTTATTTATAAAATATGCTTGAGCTTATATTTGCGTATTAATGTCGTTTTGAAATGTATATGATAGTAGGGATAAAATATGATTCCGTTTACTTACAATATATAGTCATGCTATTTGCAAATTAATAAATAAAATAAATATTAGATGCTATAGATAGTTTTGACATAAAAGAAAAAAATGAAACTTTATGGAATTAATTTTAGTCTTCCTTAAACTAACTACCCATTACTAAACTAAATCTATTAACTCATTAAGGTTCATCTAAGTTAACAAACAAAGAGTCAGTTGCATAATATGAATTAAATGTAGAAAAAATAAAATAAAAGAGCAGATAATGTCAAATGGGTCCAGCCCGTTTTGGGACTGCTGGAAACTGTTTACTGTTGGGCTTCGGCCCAGCAGATTTCTTTTATATGTTGCTGCGGGTCCATTGCTGCTGTTGGGCTTAGCCCAGAATATTTTAATCTGCTGTAGGTGTAGATTGACCCGAGAGGAGGTAATGTTGGGCCTTGACCCAACACCGAATGCGGAAAGGAGACAAGTCCCTCGGACTCGTATGCGATGGTCATGCAAAAAAATGAGAAGAAAAGGATTAGTATCTAATCAGTGAATAAAGCTAAACATATAGAATATAGACTCAAAACAAATCAGTTCATTGGCATTCCCCAAGCTAATCTCATAACAGAATATAAACATTCCAGTTATGACAGACTAAATGATATGCTCTTATCTAATTCAAGAAATGCATCAGCACAAGACACATAACATACATGAATGACAAAAGACCATGCTATCATTTTCAATTCAATCATCCAAACTTTATGCAAGGCAGTTTCAAATTTTAAAAAAAAACTGAACTAAATGCATGACAAGCTGGACTGAACACAGGTTCATATACAGTAATGATATTCTACCAGGATATTCATATTTATAGACGAACATATTTAACAGACACAGAGATGAAATGCCAAGTTCAGATACAGAGAGCTAATTCAGTATACTATATTCTATAATTGATACATATGCTCCGAATTCTCGGGTTCACGACATTCACACCTAAGCATCCAAACCACAGTAGACATCTTTCTAGTTTATTTGGCATAGGATTATCATACGATGAACTCAACAGATTTTAGACCAAACGAGAGGGAAAACAGAATTCGACAGATTTCAGATCCATACGACATATTGAAGGCACCATGAAAACAACAACTTATAAATAGGCTGAAGCTCCCACTTAAAGCAAATTCATATCAAACGAGAGGACTGCTGCCATTAAACAGCAGCTGAACCCATATTTCTCATCAAGCTGAATTCCCAAAATACAGCAACAGCATGTGCAAAAAGAGAGATAATATACCAAACAGTTTCGGGTATACATAACATGCGCAGCCTCAGTTAAACAAGTGCAGCAGAGTTATTTAAGAAAATAAACCCCCCGTACGCAAGGCAACCAGCAGGTTTTAACAGTATCCTCACTAATGCAAATATCATTCTTTGGACTAGGTTTATCCATTTTTTAGACTATCTTTACATCCCGATATTCAAATCCACAATTTATATTATCTAAGCTTCTATGAATATACAAACAGAAATATGGCTGTCCCTTTTAAGTCAGTCAAGTTTCACAGACTTGGCCAAAGCATAATTAGAAGTGAAAGTGCAATGCACTCACTGATTTAAAAGCAACGGAGGAGTAATTTTAGACCAACTGTTCATTAATCACTTAGGAAGCTTAATTTCCATTATTCTCCAACATCTAAAACTCGTTTTTAACCAGAAACATATACTTATTTACGGAACTGCTAAATTACTATTGAGAATAAACATAAAGGAAAGGTATGCTTTACTTCTCTTTAATCTATACTTGTGATCACATATAAAACAAAAGCTTAAACTTCCTATAAGAATAGGAGGAAACAGCCCCCAAATACACATTAATACAAACTAGAGCATGTACTTTTTGCAAGATTCATAATAATTCTCACTGTGACAGAGAAGTGAAAACTCCAGCCATAACCTACTATATTCTTTAGTGCAAAACCAAATGAAGAAATAAGTGCCTACATACTTATTTTTTGTTTTACAAACAAATAGTTAAAGGTTGAGAAACAAGCAGACAACTCAAAACAGTGTACAGCATGAAGGTACAGAGGATTTTGAATGACCAAACAGAGATTTACTAGGTGACCTTAACTACATGTTCTGGCAAAATAAAGAAGGCAATTGCCATATTTTAAGTGAGGTTACCATGACACAAATGACAAACAAGGATCATGTCAGGCCAACAACTATTGGGGCACAAAAAGTAGATATGCTTATGCCAAGCTAATATCAAACTGAAACAACATTCAAGCTTATATTAAATTACTAAAGAACATATATAATTGTATCAACAGGATTTCTGCCAAACCAGTATGCGGAATCCTAAACTAATAGGTGATATCATATAAAAGGTCTAGCCAGGCAAAACCACAGGTTAACTGATGCACAAACTTAGTCAGAGCTGGACAAATATGGCACAATTAAGCAGCTGAACTGGTCTGTGACCCATCATTATTGAGCAAACAAAACCATACTTGATATGCTATAAGCTAAATAACATATGGCTAATCAAAACAAAACATAAAATGAACCACTGCAGAACAAACTGAAGGTAAACACATACACATCGTTAGCAAACCAAAAACTAATATATAGAACTAATCTTATGAAGAACAAATAAACAATGTGAACCTAACAAAACACATGATTAATCCAAATCGATGTCTAACATAGAACTGAATAACTACATAACTAGACACAGGATCAAACTAAGCTCAAATACGCGTAATACAACTAAAACAAACACAAACAGGAATTAAATCATAATTGATCAAACGAATCACACAAACAGTTTAAGCACTCAAACATTTATTAAAAATAACTAATGGAAGGGGTATTACCTTCTTCGGGTGCAGCGAAGTGAGGCGAAGGTTTCTATCTAACCTCGAACACTTCAAATTTACTTCGGAACACTACGAATCCCGAATTTGTATATCCTCGAATCCAAACGGATACCAAGGGCAAAACAGAACGAAAACAGTGTGGATTTCGACTCGATATCGACAATGCTACGGCTGCTAAAATAAACTAATTTTTTAAGGAATTTTAGGTTACTTAAACTTGTGCTTTTGTTTAGAGAGGATTGTGCGACTGAAAAGAAAAAGAAACTTGCTTCAATTTTTTGGGAATTTCTCGGCTAAAAGAGTTCTTAGAATTTTTAGGGGGGGGTTTCCGATCTGTCCTCTCCGTTCTTGGGGAATTTCCTGAATCAAAAAAAGACCTCCTCAAATGGATCAAAAAGTCAGTACTTATAGGGAATTTTTAGGGTTTTCGTTTGACAAGAAGAGAGAGAGGAGCGGGGGACAAAGGGAGGTGGAAGGGAGCGGCGTGGGGAACAGTGGAAAGTGGGGAACAGAGGGAAGTGGGAGCGGGGTGTAGGCGGCGGTGGTGGGGATGACGATGATGAAGGAGAAAGAGAGAGAAGGGAGCGGGGAGGGTGGCGGCGTGGAGACGAAAATGAAAAGGAAACCCTTTAAGGGTTTCCTTTGTTTTGAACGAATCCGGGTCGGGTCGGACGGGTAATGGACTGGTTGTATTTCTTTTGGGCTGGGTATTTAAAATATGGATTGGGTATTAAAATGTGAACTGGTCTGAAAATTGGGTTGGGGGGAATTGGGCTTGTGTTTGGACCAATAATTCGGCTGATGAAAGAAACAAATTGGATTTTTAGTTTTGAATAAAAGGCCCGGTTTAATTAATTATCCACTAAGTATGCTAAAATACCCCCTTAATATAAAAATATGTATTTTAGTATTTAGATGAAAATAAAATAATATTTATAATATCAAGACAATAATATGTTTAAAAATTCAATATGGTAAATGCTATTATTAAGTTACGCGAAGATAAATACGATGCGTGTCTGCCTAAAAATATGCCAAAATAGATAAAAATTGTGAATTCATAATAATAATAATAATAATAATAATAATAATAATAATAATAGTAATAATAATAATAGTAATTGTGGTGGAATAATGAAACGCCGGTATTGATAAGAGGCTAATAATTATAGTAAAAAAATATAAATATATATTTTTTAATTTTTCAAAAATATTAGAAGCGTAAATAGGTATTTCAGAAGAAAGGTGGGACAAAATTGGGGTGTGGATTTTGGTATTAACAAAATCGAACGATATAAAAAAAAAAAAAAAAAAAAAAGTGAACCCCGTAGTAAAAAAAATATAATGTTAAACAAGAGAAGTCTGGTTTTTTTATATTAGTAGCAAATCTTCTAATATAATAAAGTTTTAGATCTGACGGTATTTATAATGTTATATTAATCGTATTTTGAAGCATGAGTATATGTATATATATTATATGCGTAAAAATAATCTAATAATAATGTGAAAAAAAAGTGCACTTTCGATAAAAAATGGAGCACATCTTCACTTAATAATAAACGATATAAAAATAAAAATAAAAAGCTATATAAACGTGGGTTGAACCCGAAATGCTTAGTGCATCCGTTGTTTTTTAAAAAAAAAAGGCAAGGGGGCATACCAAATAACAAAGCAATCTAAAAAATAAATAAAAAAGGAAAAAAAAATTATTCTAGTCCCATATCGTGGGAAAAAAAAAGTGGGCCTCGTATTAACAAAATTAAGCAATATAAAAAAAAAAAATTGAACCAATATTAAAAAAAAATATAATGTTAAAAAAAGTGCAGACTTTGTGATACACATGTAATAATATAATAAAGTTTTAGATCACAGGGCCATGGCTTCTGATGTTATATTAATCGTGTTTTAACGTAGTATATGTATATATATTATATGCATAAAAATAGTGAAACTAAAAAAAAAAAAGTCATTACATTAATCATTTATTAAACGCTATTCACAATGTAACGTAGATGCAGCGTGTCTAAAGTGTTGAAGTAAAGTCGCCAGTATACAACTACGCAATAAATCTAGTTCGTGAGTAGAAACAGTTGTTTCACATACAAAACTCTCCAACCAATATTTCAGTATTCTAAAATTATTTTAAACATTAATTTCAATACCATATTTGATAAGTATAATTTATCATTGTCTACGGCGTGCATCTAATTAAATCTTTGGAATATCCCATTTTATCATACTTACTCCACATTATCGCAGATTATTTTTTATCTGTCTTTTAGATGGTATAAAATAATCGATAAATGAATAAATTAATTAGGAATTATAATCAAGATAATTTCAAGTTATCTACCAAACCAAACGACCCCCTAAGTCTTTTTCAGCTATGATAATTGGTCAACTACACCATCAAGAACTAAATACAACAACCAATTCAAGGAGAAGAACATCCAAATACATTTTTAGCATAATCCGAATCAAGCATCTAAAATCCATGATATATCTTCTCTTGTCAGCAGATCCATATAGGACATTTGTTGGGGTACTTGCTGCAACAACATCAATGGAAGGGAAAACTTGAACAGTAGCAATGGAAGGAAAGCTTGAAGGGGTAGCAATGGAAGAAATGGAAACTGAAAGAGAGAGAAAGAAAATAATGGAAAGGAAAACTTCAGCCAACCCTAATGTTTAATATGGACGGACTGCGTGTTAAGTCGTACGTGGTATGTTTGGGTGAAAGAAATATTTTTGCAGGTCGGGTATGAGTTTTTTAGTGAATTTGGGTAATTTAATGTGGAATTGGGGATTTATGTTATCTGAAGGGTATGGATAAATACTTTCTTAATGGGAGGGGTATATTTATCGAAGCTTTGGTAACGAATGGTATATTTAATTAATGGTAAAAGAGTAGAAGGTATATTTACCATTTTCATATTTAATTGGTATTAAATGTGGGACCCACCCACTTTCATCCACCGCACTTCTTCGTTGCTTTATCTTCCTCTTCCCTATCTCTTCACTCTTTTTTTTTTGTTTTTTTTTTTTAAATCTCATTTTCTATTTTTCAATAACTTTGAAACTAATTTTATAATATATCGGATCATAATTGTTTAAGATATTATTGATGTCCTTTGTACAATTTTTAAATTCTTTCATGATTTAGTTAGAACCCGATTCAAATCGAAAATGGAATCAAATCGATTAATAAGTGATATTTTTCGAGTTTGATTTGGACGATTTTTAATTTTTGAAAACGAAATATTTGGTTTAGCTCATTTTATTAAAAACAAGCAGGAATAAAAATTGAACTAAATTGTCAAATTATTATATATATAATTTTTATAACTATTTATATGTAATATATTTTGATGGTACATAAATAATTTTAAGCATTTTATATAAATTTTCATCAAAATTTTATTTTTACTATTAATTTTATCTCTAATGAACTAATAGATTTTAAGCCTCGACTAAAATTTAACAAAAGAAAAAAACATAAATCAAAATAATTTATGAAAAAAAAAAACAATCGAGATTTTTATTTAGATTCTTTTTTATATTTCTTATAAACATTATTCACCTAACTAAATGATCATAGATCTCAAGACATTCTTCATAATCGAGGAAATTATAGCTACCATAATAAAAGTGCGATCGAAAATGATTATTGTTAGCAAATAATAAAATTATTTTCTAGTTGTAGGAAAAAGAATAAAACTAACTATTGTCATTAGATTTTTTTAAAGTTAAAAAGATCAGCCCAAACCAACAACAACCAAACCGATAAATGTGTATATATTTGCTTTGGTTTGATTTTAATAATTAAAAATTGACTAAATTGATTTAGGATTTTAATTTTAACAGCAAACACGAAAGCGAATAATGTACGGCCTACTCAAAACTTATATATTGATCACAAAAAAATCTTACAAAATTCACTACAAGAACAAATAAAAAGGCCTAGAAAGCCCAATTAGATTGGCAAGCTAAAAACCTCGAAACCATTCTTCAAAAAATAAACCTTTGAAGGCGAGCGGTTTGTAGAATTTTTAGAAAGCATTCAATAGAATGGAGAAATAAGATATTATGGAAGAGCAGTGAAAAAAGAAATTAATAGAATAAGGAGAACGGAAAAGGCTCAAATATGCCATCCAACTATCGGAAATGGTACCGTTATGCCATTAAATCGTCGATAGTTTAGCTCGTTTATCGAAAATTGACGCAAAGCTGACTCGTTTTATAGTTTGTTTTTTCATGATAGTTTGACTCGTTTATCTTATACCAAATCTTATTTACCAAAATTATCATCCGTACCATTTTTTTATTAACGTCGGTTTATAATACCAGATATGACACGTGGCCTCCAATTAGAGGTCTCGTCGTTAATTAAATACGGCCCGATTTTAAATGCAAATTAATAAAATATCAGGTTCATACACCTTACCCACCACGACGACCATAATCTAGTTGGAGCCCGTGTCGTATGGTATTGTAAAATCGAGTTTAATGAAATATGGCATGGATCGGTCATTTTTTTATTAACGGCGATGGCATAAATGATCGATTTATTGATGAGTGGCGTAAATGGTATTTCTATAGTTTGATAAATAGAGTGGGTACAACATGGTTCGATGGCGTAAGCAAATTACTATTGACGAGTGGCATAAATGAGCCATTTAAAATAGTTGGATGGCGTATTTGAGCCTTTTCGTAAGGAGAAAGGGAGGTTAAGTTTGGGAGAAGAGAGGAATCGTCTTTGATTGCTAGGAAAGTGGGACCTACATATTCATTTTGTCAATAAAACAATGCCTCGCGCAAGTATGACTCGGCATGCCTCTGAGCTGAAAATTTTCTCCATAAGCAAGCTAATCTTGCAACGTCTTGAAAGACTATAATACCCTCGATTTTTTCCATTTATTAACCAAAAACAGACATGTTGAAACCATGTCTTATTATGTAGAAAAAAAATGCTTGATTTTATCAAAAAATATAGTTTAAATCAATCATGTCTTATAATATATAGAAAAAAATCTTTATCAAAATAGTTTAAATTTGTATAAATTTAATAATAAGACTTTTCTCTGCACAAAGCAGAAAAATCTAGATAGTATAAAAAAAAGTAG
>NC_081350.1:14646161-14708965 GCF_029784015.1 Lycium ferocissimum
ATGGATGCGGAGGGGGAGATTTGTGGGGTCCACATGCATGATTTAAGGGATATGTTTTCTCCCTTTGACAAAATGTATGAAAACAGTCTGCAACATTTTCTTTTGGCAGACACCACATTTGAAAAATTGGTACCGGCCAACCAATGCCAAGAAAAAAAATTGGCACTCTTCATCCCTATAAATAGGGAGCCCTTGATCAGTTTACAAACACACCAATCTCAGACAAATACATCTGAGTATTTAGAGAGCGGAGTGAGGTATACCATAGACTATGTAAGAAAATAGTCTATGAAGAAAAATAGAGTGTGAGCGATATTGTAATGAGGTGGGAAAACCAAAAGAGTGTTATTTCTTTTGAGTGTATAGTGGTCTTTGAAGTATTTATACTCATGACTACACAGTGTAAAATTCCTTACTATAGTGATATCAGTTGCTCCTCTTGGGCCGTGATTTTTCCCTTATTCAGAAGAGTTTCCACGTAAAATCTTGATGTCTTTTTTTTTTTTTTTTTAATTCTTGTTGATTTAACCATAACTAACTATTCCGCATTTATCATTAATACTGATAATATTATTTTTACGGGTCTTTTTTATTCCCAACACGAACCCCTCAAAAAAGTTCCAAATTATTATATTGACTTGTTTAAAATCTCTAATTCTAAATTAAGCTTGTCAAGTGGGTCGGGCCGAGCCGGGCCATAGTTAGTGGGCCGGGTTGGGGGCCGGGTTGGAGGAGGGAAAGGGGTGTTGGCCCCGACCCTACGGGTAGGGGTATAGTGGGCTAAGTGGGCCGGGCGGATTTTAATTATTTTAAAAAAAAAATGTAATACTAAAATTTATTAAGTTTGATACTTTAAAATCTAGTTGTTGTCAACTTTATTTTAACCATCAAGTTCCTTAAATTATACTTTAGCCCTATTTTCAATCTATAAATATCATTCATTCTTCTCCATATTGTCTCACAATTCCCTACTCTTCTCTTTCTCTAAATTTCGTACTCTCTCTCTCTCTCTCTCTCTCTCTCTCTCTCTCTCTCTCTCTCTCTCTCTCTCTCTCTCTCTCTTCCAACTTCCAAGTTCAAATTTCAAAATTTAAATTTAATGGATAATGATAATCCTCCACCTCCTCCTCCAGTCCGAAGATCAATTTCAAGTCCTGTGTGGTTGCACTTTGAGTGAGTAGACGAGGAACATGTTAAATGTCGACATTGTAGTCAAATATATCTCCATAAGTCTGAACCGGTTTTTGAAGTCTCTTAGAGTCCGTTACGTAGGCACTTGGACAAATGGCATAAAATTGAACTTTGAAGTTTATCTCTTCTATAAATTTCTCCATTGATGCTAGTGTTTTGAACTTTTCATTTGTAATAAGTTAACCATTCAAGTTTGTATGTTTTGAATTTGCAATGTTATCAATTTAAGTTTGAAGTTTTATTTTAAATTACTTATGTAGTCCTATATCACATTCTCAACTTTTTATAATTTTTAACACTTGAATAGCCGTTGGGAGTCTTCATTCCAACAACATATTCAAGATATACACAAATATACCATTAACAGATACAAGATATACACAAACATACCACTTAAATAATTTTTTTTTCTTTTTTAAATTAATTCGAAGTGGGTCGGGTCGGGCCCCCAGTGGGCCAGAACCCGAGCTATTGGTGGGCAGACTCTTGGCTAAATGGCATGTCGACGGCCCCTAATTTTTTCCACTAGCCCAGCCCACCACCCTCTTACCCAGTTGGGGGGCCGGGCCGGTTATGAACCGGGCTTGGTGGGCCGTCCCGGCCCGACCCGTCCCAATTGACAGGCTTATTCTAAATTGAGCGTCAAAACTTAAAATTAGGGATCGGGCTATTAGATCAAACCGCTTGCGAGTTGCGAGTGCGACTTTGTGGTTAGTGCGTATAATTTGATGTGCCGTAGCAAATTGTTTATAATTTATTTTTTATTACCTATTAATTTATTAAGTAAAATTATATGTAAATATATTTTCAATAATCTAATTATATCGATAGTTTTTTGTACCGTGGGTTAGTAGAACCTAAGCTCTTCATCAAAATCCTTTCACGCTGCTCATTGCATTTTGCATAGTACTCCTTTCGTTTTCATAATAAGTGGTGTTTTTATCTTTTCATTTTATTTTAAATATGTGGTATTTAATTTCATAAAATCAAGAAGGAATTGATTTTTTTCTTTCAATTTTACCCTTATTTAAATAAATGGAGTTTTACATAACCAAAAAATCATTAAAGAGCTTACTTCTTTCTCAAGACATTGGATTAATGGTAAATCCGTAAAAACACTTCTTACTTTCTAGAAATAAGTAATTTTATTAATGGGTATCCCCAAGTTAAAAACACTACTTATTAGGAAACAGACGGAGTAACTAAGAACACCTAAACAATTATCCTAATCCAACAGATTTAGCTAAATTTAAAAAAAAAAAAACCACTTTCAAACTAAAATCAAAGATCAGCAATATGTCTTAGGCAAGATATATTTTTTATAGCAAAAGGCCTAGGGGATTCGAAAATTACAATAAAATCTTCACAAGCACTCAAAGTTGTGCTACTTTGGCTAAGTTATCAGCTACTTGGTTTTCTTCCCTATATATAGACGTGATCAACATGAGGTTTTCCCACAATACGACAAAATGTGGGAGTAATTAACGCGTATTTTCTTGATGTTAACATGCTAAGCATCTCTAATTAATTTTGATAAGTGAATATTAATTTCAATTGGTAAGGGATTTTTTCGCAGTGCTAGCTCATCGAAATTTTAGCTTCTTAGCTCCTATGGCTAGGCTGTGCTTTAATACAGGAATTCACATGGTATTCATGTTAATCCTTCACCCAAAATGCAGACATTCATGCACAAACTTTCACGAATATATTAATTATACAAATACATATACAATCAACTCTCTCACGAGTCTGTCCAATTTTATAAAATTCCATAAATTTGAAAAACTCACAGATTTTTAGTCGCAAAATTCTTGTAAGTCACATGCTACCTAGAGTACTACCTTTTTCATATAATGGAAATATAAGAACTATCTCTTGCAACTTGCAACCCAAAAGCCTTAATTGGACAACTATCTCATTAATGCAAGCGTGGCAAGTGAACTTAGCATTTCGTTAAAAAAGGACTACTACTAGTTATAGATGGTTTTTTCCCTTTTTCTTACCGATAAAGGTAGTCACCCTTAGCATGAGAAAGATAGTTTCTAAAATTAATTAGGAAGTTCCTATCCACTCATGAACAAGAAAGTTTCTAAAATACATTAACAAGTACCTATATGTTCATGTTTCACTTGTTCTTTATATAAGATTCATTTACCTTTTTGGATCTCTCATTTATAATCATCAAGTCAGTGAAACCTATATATAGCACTTGAGAGATGATGGGTAAGCAAAAGTTCTTTCTCTCTGTATATGTAGCATTGGATATTGTAGCTGCAGCACTTGGAAGAACGAACTTTCCTATCATGGTAATACCAAGTGATTTTGGGTTTCATACACATACACACACAATCACAACAATGCACACACATACTTAGGCGCGCGCGCACACACAAAAAGGAGATGCTCTCTCTGTCTCTGTCTCTCTATGCCTAAGGGCGGAGATACTTCTGAAGTGATTTTGTGCATGCTTTCAGTGTAAAGATCAATTTAGAGTCATAATGTTATCTATGTATGCTGTGTAAAATGGTTTATTCTAAGCGAAAAGATTAGAAGTATTCCAATGCATGTTGTCTAATTGAATAAACGCTGGTTGATGTATACATAATTATTTGCCTGATTAAATGCAGACAGTTTTGTCTTGACCTATATATTTGCATAAAAAAGCTTTAGCTGTTCTAAAGTGCAAAATATGTTTCTTCTTTTAATTTTTTTTTGTTCACTCACTATGTAGATTAAGCCATTTTACGTAAATTAGCGATTCACATATTCTCGAAAATTCTTGCTGAAATATATGTCTTGATCATATCAAAGTTCATTCCCATTCAAACTAAGATTTATGAGCTCATTGAAGATTTATGAGCTCATTGATCCCCTAATTCGTCAACATTAATAAGAGAAATGACCCCACTAGAACACACGACGTGGGATGAGAATTTTTCTCGCGATACTTTTAGAGTAAGTTCTACACTGTGATAGTGTAAATTAAACAATTTATTAAGCGTTCGACGTTTTCTTGGTTTTCATTTCAAAGAGAAAATTGTGAGATCCATATTCTTTCGTTCTTGTTTGTTATTTAACGTGAATATTATTCTTGTGTATGTGGGATATATTTTACAACAAAAACCACTGTGTTTCTTTTGCCCGTAAACTAATGAATTGAAATCTTACTTTCTGATTAGAGTGGACAAGTGCTAAGGAAGGCGGAATCAGATGTATCTGTTGAAATTAATAAAATTGAAAAAGACTTTGAGAACATTAGCACAATTGATGAAGTACTTATGCAAGCACAATGCGAATGCTGTGGCCTTCGAGAGGAATGTACTCGAGATTACATTGAAAGAATTAAAGATTCATATGCAGGAAAATGGGTGTGTGGCCTTTGTTCTGAGGCTGTAAAAGAAGGACTAAAACGGGGATCACCAGTAGCCATTGAAGAAGCTGTGAGTTCACATAGAAAGTTCTGCCAAGAGTTCAATAGTTCTACAAGACTCAACCCAAAGCTCTCTTTCACAATGGCCATGAGAAGCATTGCAAGGAGAAGTCATGAAAATAAGGAGAAGAAGCAATATCCTACGTCCAAGATTTCAAGAAGTTCTAGTTGTGCTCCCAGAATTGACCTTACAATGAAACAATCTTGAACTTGTTTAACTTAGAGATAAATTTCGGTAAGAAAATGACATGGTTATTTTTCATTGCTCATGTTTTAATACTATATTTAAACATTGAATCTATGATTTGCTTAGCAGCAACCAGTAGATACTCTCTAGGTGCATAAATTGTAATTATCTCGAGACCTTGTTAACAATGTTGTGGCTACTTATGGTTAAACAACGAACTCTCAGACAAATATTTAGTTGTGCATTAAGGACATCTCTATGATATCCTTAACAAGCATTATATTATTGTAATTACCTTATTTCTTAATGCTCTCTAATTTTTTTTTTCTATCTGCATTTTTTCACATGTCTTTGGAAAGCAATAGACCACAAGCTATTAAGTTGTTCCACATTGTTTGGGGACGTGAATTGGTCTTCTTTTATGGATTTTACACAATCCTCACCTCATGAGCCACCTTTTGGGTTGAGTTACGTATGTGCAGTACACTCCATTTCTTCACATGGTATTAGAGTCAAATCCATTCTAAATTTTTTGTTTAACCGATGTCAGACCCTAATATTATGTTGTCCACGCTCCAATTGGTAGGCTTGAACGTGCAGAAGGACGGAGGGGTGTTAAGTTGTCCCACATTGGGATGTGATATTAAGTTGCTTATATGGTAATTGGGAAGTTCTCACATGATCAACAATTTTTGGAGTTGATTTTGTCCAATGTCCCTTTTTCCCCCACACACATTATAGCGTTAGACCACAATTTCAAGCACAAACCAAAGACAAGAAACAATAATAAAAATTTACTTGATTTAGCTAAATATATAAATGACCCCTTATACTTCTCTAAGCTTGGATTTGTTCCTATTGAACACTTACACTACTCAACAATTGTACCAATTAAGACTTTTTGCTGACATGACATCATGTGTGTTATACAAAGATATAAAGAGAGAAAGTTGAGTATAGAGAGTAATGGCAGGGAGGGTTGATCTACAAAATAATCTGATAAAGCCGATGAAGATTTGCATGATCGGTAAGAAAATCAGTGTGTTATTGAGGAGGTGTGCTAAGCAATGACTATGAAGGATAGGTGGCTGGGCTTCGACAAAGTGGTGGTGGAGAGACGGTGGCATTAATGGTGGATCTTACATGACTTAACTTGGAGGAAGACCTTCAAACGTAAAATTGCTAAGGTTAACTCTCTCAAATTTAAACACTGAAAGTCAAAAAGTGTTGTAAGTTTGTCACGACCCAATCAGAGGGCCATGATGGGTGCCTGAAGCTAGCCTACCGAGCACCACAAAACATAAGTACATCTCATCATATAATCATACCTGAGTGGGCCATCTTGCTAACTCATAAATATCGTCAGCGGTAAGGGACACCAGCCCAAAAGATATACAACAAAATAAGGACCGAGAAGGTCATAGAACATCTAACTGTGCATATATGTCTACGAGTCTCTACTGGAGTACATAACATAATAAGGACGGGACAGGACCCCGTCATGTCCATATATATATATATATATATATATATATATATATACACACACACAAAAGAACAATTGTCACACCCCTACCAGGAGTATGACGGGCTCCGACCCGTAGGTCGGGAACCACCTGACTTATCCGTTACTTTGAACATTATAAACCATAACTCAAAGAACACCTACACGCATAAAAGGCCCAACATAGGAATATCCGATCATTCAGCACATGTGTTCATATACGGACCGACAAGGTCGCCACATTATAACGTATATCATAAAGCCGGCAAGGCTAACAGTAAAGTATCAAAAGCTCAAAATAAGGCCGACAAGGCCACCAATATATTATACCATAATATGACCCGGTGGAACTATAAAACATCTAGCTCGTACACACGCGTCTACGAGCCTCTACATAGATTTCAAATGATTATAAGGACAATACCAAATAGGCGTAGCTCGAAGTAAGTGGAGTGCTCCGAGAATCCCGATAGAACACCTACGAGTCTGATCCGTCTCCCTGCCTACCTGCGGGCATGAGCGCAGCGTCCACAAGAAGGGACGTCAGTACGAATAATGTACTGAGTATGTAAGGCATGAATAACAACATAATATAGATATGAAAGGGAACATGGAATAAGGGAGATAACCTGTACATCTGGATGCCTCATAAGGCGGTGTCATGCATGCTTAGCCTTTAAAAAAAAACATTTTTATACATATATATAGTACCATGCCCGGCCATTAAGGCTCGGTGTCATATATATAGTATCATGCCCGGCCATTAAGGCTCGGTGTCATATATATAGTATCATATATATAGTATCATGCCCGGCCATTAAGGCTCGGTGTTATCATCGTTGTAATCATCACAGAAACATTCTCATCTTTAGCATCGTCATTAACATTGTGAAAACATGTCCGTTGTTGTTGTCATAAAAGCTTATAGAATCATAAATCTTTGACTCGGAAAATAGGGACATTTTGGAAAATATTTATGGATTATCAAGAAAGAAGTCATGCCTTTGAATCATGAACTCTATGAATCATGAATTTCTAGCTTTTGAGAATAAGAATATTCTTGGAAAACATTTATGGATTCACATAAAGGGATCAGGGTACATTTGGAAAACACCTATTGGATTCATAAGAAAGGAATCATGCCTTTAGAAGAAAGAGACTAGCCTTAACATACCTGAAAGATAATTCCACGACTTCCAACTTACTTCCTGTCTTGCAATTCACTTAAGATCATTCGTAGCCTCGTAATCTACATATACGACCATTCATACTATTGTTAGGCTCATCGTCGTATGCCCGTCTTAAACCCTTAATTTAAATCCATTTAGAATCTGCCGAAATTTAAGCAGCATCTCCCCTGTTTATATGCCTAGCCCGAAATCACAATCCAATAACCAATAACAATAACAACAATACCAACATCAACAACAATAATATCAACACCAAGATGCTCCATAAACATCCCACACGATGTTTATTCAATTTCTCCATCAACAGTTCATTATACGATCATTTCATAACTCTATCTCCGTAAATAAACTGAAATTAATATTAATAAGAAGAGATTCATACCTTATTCTTGCTAGAGCAGCAATATCTTCAATATTCACCTTGAATCCAGTCAATTCCCACGCAAGACAAAACTATAATCGCGACTACACGTTACCTGGACCTCGATTAATATTCCGTCACTCGAAATTACTCAAAATCCTCACTTTTATGAGGTAAATATGCTCTCTTTTGCTTGCTGATTTTTCTGGAATATTTGGGAGGTTTTTATGACCAAAAAAATGGGGTTTTGCCCCTTATATAGGGTGCCAAAGTCGGCATCACTGATCTTGACCGTGCTTTGTAGCGATCAGAATGGGCCGCGCTGCTGCTACCCGCCTAACTTGTAATGTCGATAATTATCTATTCCAACGTCGTATTGATGAGCGGTTTATTGCGTTGAAAACTAGACTCGACGAACTTCATTTTAGGCTTTTAAAACACCTTAAAACTCCTCATATACCTGGAGATATACTCCTCCAAAGTTGACCCAAAATTGTGTCCTTAATTCTGCCAACTTTTTTCCAAATTTTCGACAAACTTATTTTCATTGATTTGCTTGGTCCCGGAATCTTCCAAAACTCCCCCTACATACTATTTATCATTTATTATACTTGATAATGGGCATGTTCTCATGTTTCAAGATTGTCCTTCCCGGTTACGACTTACGAGATCGCAATTCATCCTTTACTCCATTGTTACGTGCTTCCCATGGCTTGTACCTTTCAAAACTTCATGGGACGTCTCTGATACTCCATTATAACGGTGAAGTACGTGGCATGCTCATGCTCTAAAAGTGCGGGGTGTAACAACAATACCAGCTGAACTGTAGCTCGTAACGAATGGAACGCTCCTGTAATATCGCTGATAAAGCAGCCTAGGGGTCTGGTCCGTCTCCCTGTCTACCTGCGGGCATGAACGTAGCGTCTGCAACAAAAAAAGACGTCAGTACGAATGATGTACTGAGTATGTAAGGCATGAGTAATAACATAATGAAAGTATGAAGATAACATAATATAAAAGAGACCAACCTGTGCCTCTGAATGCCTTTTTAAGGCGGATGTCATGCATGCTTAGCTTTTAACAAAAAAACTTTTTCATACATACATATGTATAGTATCCTGCCCATTCATTTAGGCTCGGTGTTAGATATATAGTATTCTGCCCGGCCATTAAGGCTCGGTGTTATATTTATAGTATCCTACTGTTATACCCCGCACTTTCAGAGCATGAATATGACATGTACCTCACCGTAGTGATGGAGTGTCGGAGACGTCCCATGACGCTTGAGAAGGTACAAGCCATGAAAAATATGTAACAACGAAGTAAAAGGACGAATTACAATCTCGTAAGTCATAGTCGGGAAAGACTATTTTGAAACCCGAGAACATGACCATTATTAGTATAATGAATGACAAATATCATATATGGAGAGTCTCGGAATATTTCGAGATCGAATAAATTGAAGAAAAATAAGATCGACGAAAATATGGGAAATCTTTGGGCGAATTTTTAGTCAACTTTGGAGGCGCGTATCTTATAGTATATATGGAGTTTTAAGGTGTTTCAAAATCCTAAAATGAAGTTCGTCGAGTCTAGTTTGTAATGCAACAAACCGCTCATCGATAGGACATCGGAGTAGAGAATTATAGACGTTACAAACTGAACTGCTGCGCAGAAACAGCACTGCTACAGTACCGCTACAGTGACGCCGCCCCAACTGAATATAAAAGGGCTCAAAACCCCCATTTTCAGCACAAAAAAAATGCTACAATGTTCCAGAAAATTCAGCCATTAAAAAGGCTCCTTCATCACACAAAAATTGAAGATTTTGGGCAAAATTTCAAATTACGGGATATCAATCGAGGTCCGGGTAACGCGTAGACTCAGTTATGATTTCATTTTGGAGTTGGAGGAGCTTGGGAGCAAGTGAAAATTTAAGATCTTGTTACTTTGGTAAATACAAGGTATGAATCATTGAATTTATTTCTTTATCAATATGGATTAAGGAATAATTGCAAGAATAGAGTTATAATTTGTTGTGTTGATGTTGTTGAATTATGGATTGAGGCTTGAAGAGAATTTTGGATAAAATCTATATATAATTATCTTGTAGGATGTTGGGGATGTTGTTATTGATGTTGTTAGTATTAATTTCGACATCTTTACGGAAATAAAGTTATTAATTAGTCGTATCCCAAGTTGGTTGGTTGGGAAATTTAGGAAACGATTGTGTGGGCTGTTTTATGGCATATGTTGGTGTTGGAAATGATGTTATTGCTATTGGTTTTGTTGTTGATGTTGTTGGTTGTTGAATTGGAATTTCGGGCTAGGCATATAAACGGGGGAAATCTTTGCCGAATTTCGACAGAATTTAAAAGGGCTTTCATTAAGTGTTTAAGACGAGCGTATGACGATGATCCTAACGATATTATGAATGGTTACATATGTAGATTACGAGGCTGCGAATAATTCTTAAGAGAGTTGCAAGACAGGAAGTAAGTTGGAAGTCGAGAATTATCTTCCAGGTATGTTAAGGCTAGTCCCCTTCTTTCTAAAGGCATGATCCTTTCGTTATAAACCTTTATGTCGTACCATAATATCATTGTTTCCGCAAATGCTAGAAATCCACGAATCTCGCGGTCCTTATGATGTTATTGAGCTCCCAAAGGCATGATTCTTTTCTTACCAAACTATGCTTGAATTCCCATAGAAAACTCTCATTTCAAGAATGTTAGAGATTCATGACTTTTAAAGTTTCTATGATGGTAGAGTTGAATAATTTCTTATATGATCGCCATAGATGATGATCATAAGGGATTTATTTATCCAAGCTCCAAGGCATACGGATTTCATGTTATTATGAGATAATTTTACTCTGAGAGATTTCCATGTACTCGAGCTATATATTATTATGATGACGATATGAGAACGTTGAACCGTTTCTTGATGTCTCAATTTTTGTTCATGGAAGATGACTATTTCTTTTAAGATTCCAAAAGTACATGACTTGATGCCCTATGAGATTTATGGTCTTATTCACGTTTTCTCTTAGTTCTATTCTCCATTGATAGTCTCACCTTAAATTAATTGTTCCTTCAAGGTGAGACAAAGCGACGATAATTATTCCATAATATAATCGGAGGTTACCGACCTTACGTCACTCCGATACAGTTGTGGCTTTTGATTGGGCTCTTATGCATGCTTTATATATATATGTATGTATTTCTCACACCGCGCCGCGCTATAGTCGGCCGGGCAGGCACGTAGATGTGCACACCCTTGCGGTGGGCATGTTATGATATTGCCCGGACGCGGGAGGCTGGACGCAGTTAATGATGATAATACCGAGCCTTAACCGGCCGGGCATGATGCCTACTTATATATCACACCGAGCCTTCATGGCCGGGCATGTTACTCACACCGAGCCTTTATGGCCGGGCATGTTACTATGTATATGTATGAAATGTTTTTTTAAAGGCTAAGCATGCATGACATCCGCCTTATAGAGGCATCCGGATGTTGATTATCTCTCTTACTCATTGTTACTTTCCATATCTATATTATGTTATTATTCATGCCTTACATACTCGGTACATTATTCGTACCGACGTCCTTTCTGTGGATGACGCGTTTCATGCTGTGCAGCATGTGTACCAGCAGTAGATATGGCTGAAGATGTTCAATTCGGATTGGCGAAAGCTCCATTTCTTTCGAGTGTTGCCAAGTCGGAGTATCCATGTCATGGTATGATGATTTATGTTAGAGACTTTGCGACAGTCACGTATATAGTATGTCGGTTGGTAAGCGGCTCTCCGTAAACCGATGTATTATCATGCATTGCTGCATTTCGTATGATTACAGCTTTACTTGGCTTAGAAAAGACGAAAAGAGTATATATTTTTCTAAATAGCTTCCGTTATGCATTTCAATTCATGACCGCAAGTCCAGGAGATTAAGAGTACAACGAGAAACCAGTGGGTTCGCTCGACTCTGGTAAGGGTTGGGTGCCCATCATGCCCTATCAGGATTGGGGTGTGACACCTACCCGACCATTAAGGGTCGGTGTTATATATGTAATATCCTGCCCTGCCATTAAGGCTCGGTGTTATCATCATCATCCCGCGTCTGGGGCATCCCGCGTCCAAGGTAACATCATAAATTCCCCACTGCAGTGGTGTTCACATCTACGTGCTTGCCGGCTGACTATAGCGCTGCGCAGCGTGAGAAATACATACATATATATAAAGCATGCATGAAAGCCCAAATAAAAGCTATAAATCTATCGGAGTGACGTAAGGTCAGTAAACCTTCGATTATCATTATGGAACGATCATCATGAACATATCTACACCTTGAAAGAATGAAATCATAAGATGAGATCAACATCAATGAATATAATCAATAATCATGAAACAAGCTCAATAATATCATGAGAACATCAAGAACCATAAGCTTTCGAATCTCTAGAAATGAAATCATCATTACGGAAGACATTTGTCAACATTATCATAGGAATCTTAGAATCATAAACTTTTAGCATTTTTAAGAATAGGAACATCTTGGATATCATGAGTAGGTTCACAGCAAAGGAATCATGCCTTTAGAAAGAAAGGGACAGCCTTAACATACCTTGTCGTCTCCTTAACTACTTAACGCTTAACCTTCCGAATTTGCAAATCTACATTTAAGATCATTCGTACCAAGGTTAATTCAGTGAAATGCTTATGAGGTCAAACCAAGTTATTAAGTAAGCTAACGAAATTTGGGCAGCATTTCCCCTTACTCTCCAATCACCTCAACATATACAGAAACCCACACTAACAATAGAAAGTTTACAAAAGTCCTTAAATACTCCTTTCCTTTGCCCATACAAAGAATATACACTAAACAACCCAAATTATACCAACATACAATAATAATATACACTTCCTTTCTTCCAAATTAAGGAGAATAATCTCATCAACATCAACAACATTAGATATTATTCATATACATGGAAATTGGTTCAACAACACAGCCACAACATGCTCAAAATAGTTCGTGAACTCAACAACTACAACACAACCCTTTATGACCTTTTCTCCATAACTATTTTTAATTTTAAGACTTGTTAAACCTTCAATTCAACTTAACATAAGAGACAAGATGAAAAACATACCTTATAATTGAAGAACTTCAACTCACACAACTTTCTTCAAGACCAAACTCACCACAACATCACGTAGAAGCAAGAACAACCACTTTTCACGAACTAGTTTAGCATAATCTTGTTGAATTCTTGATCTAATGGGCTATAAGTGCTTAAGGATGTGTTTAGAGGTTTCTAGAACCCATGAGGGTGTAGAATGATGAAAAAATGGGGTTGATGGGGGGGTATTTATACCCCCTGGAAGTCGGTGGAACTGACTCCAAATTGGCTCGCTTTTGCGAAGAGCCTCTGCCAACCGATTTTGAAACGTCCATAACTTTCTACTCCGATGTGATATCGATGAACGGTTTGTTGCATTGGAAACTAGATTCGGTGAACTTCAATTTACATAGGTTATCGATTCCGTAACTCCTCATATTCTAGGAGATATACCTCTCTAAATTTGACCCAAAATTTATGTCCAAAATTCTGCCAAATTTTCCCAAATTTTTGACAAACTTATTTTTTTCGATTTGCTTGATCCCGGAACCTTTAGACACTTGCTTAACACCTGTTAAGGGTATACCTTAACCTTGTAAGGGTTTCATGATCTCTCCGAGCTTACGTTAGTTTACTCACAATGCAAACAACGTGAAAATTTTTGAGATGTAACAAAGTTTAAGTGGGTGTTCCAAAATCTTATCGATAACACATGTGAAACTTATGCTAAATTTTGAGCTCATCTGGAATTGATTTGAAGTGTTGCTAGTTGAAATTTTGAGTTAATTTCATGCATTGAAGAAGACGAGATGAAGCGCAGTAAATATCAATGTATATCCTCTTGTATATTTGTGTATCTTGCATGTATATCTGTATATGTTCCTGTATATCTGTATATCACCCGTATATCATGTATAAATGTGTATATCCTTGTATATCAGTCTGTGACAGACATGTGATATACAATACACATGTAGTCGTTGGCTGGGCTTCGATCGACTAGTGGTGGAGAGACGGTGACATTAATTGTGGATCTTGCATGACTTAACTTGGAGGAAGACCTTCAAACGCACATGTTGTTAAGGTTAACTCTCTCAAATTTAAAACAAGAGAGCCGAAAAGTGTTGTAAGTCGAAGTGGGTGTTCTAAAATCTTATTAATAACACGCGTGAAACTTATACTATATTTTGAGCTTATCTTGGGTTGATTTGAAGTGTTGCTAATCAAAGTTTTGAGTTCATGCTTTGAAGAAGACGAGATGAAGCACGGTAAATATCACTATATATCCCCATGTATTTCTGTGTATCTTGCATGTATATCCATGTACATTTTTTTTATATATCTCCTATATATCATGTATAAATGTGTATATCCTTGTATATTTTTCTGTGATATAAACCGATACACATGATATACAATACACATGTCGTCGCGATGTTTTCCACCTTGATTTTAGATCTGAATTTTGACTTCAAAGTAGTCAAAATCACCTCTAATCTCCCTCAAATTTTGTATATAACCTCGTCCAATCACACCCACTGAAAAAACTAACAAATTTCAAATTTTGAAGTTGAAGTTGAATATATTCGGCGAATTTATGAGATTATCCTTGACTATTTTTGATGAAACCCAAGTACCTTTTTTATGCTAAATTTTTGGATGAACGCTATTGCATTTCTGAAGCAACGACTTTCTTCTTCTAGGCGTGATTCAGGTGACTTTTTCACTCTACTGGGTGAAAACTTGATTTTAGTGCTAGATTGTTTAAACAGATTGAAAATTACGGTACATTTCTGAACCGGGCCCTTTAATTAGATCTATTAATTGAACTATTTAAAAAAAAATAACTGAACTTCAATTATATATTAATACAATTTTATTGACAATGTGTTGAATTTAAGACTAGCTCAACTCTTGTATGGAATTAATCATTTTAATCCCGTGGTGTTATCCAATTTGAAACCTGCATAAACAAATAAACGCAAGCATAAAACCACAAGAGCTCGCATTTATCTTTTAACGAAATATGTCCTGTTCTAATAATGGATATAGTTGTAAACTTTTAACTTAGAAATACATCACACAAAATTCTATACTAGGTTTATGGTGAAAGTAACCAAAAAAAAAAAAAATCTAAAACAGATGGTTGGGTGAAAATACTAGTAGTACAATGATAAGCATAACTCTACAAATGAGCAAAACTAAATACAGGACATACGGTTGCTGAATTGACTAACTCGATATTCTTGTTGGATATAGTTTGGAGGCTTGTGATTTTGGTAATTTAAATCACTAATTCAAGGATTTAACCCGGCTGTTGCTATTGAACCTGTATATATGGTATTCTTCTTTTATATTGTGATTTAAGTAACTAAATAACTACATGTAACAAAGCTGTACTGACAGATTATTATTTTTAATTAATGCGATTTTTCAATTTAGTTATCGGTTAGCCATATTATTGCTAAATCCATAAATTTAAGGGGAAGTGCCTTAATTAACCGAAGTAAATTTGGTCAACCGTATGAAACCAAAAACAATTAAACCAATCTCCAGACTGGGACAATAGTAAGTTTAGATCAAGATAATGCGCATGTTTAGCTGTTTAGAAGAAACTTGACGTGTACATGTGTCATGCCTAGATATTTAAAATTTATATAGGGTGGTCCATGTCCTGCAAACCTTTTACTTAATAGAGATCATGTTAATCAGCAGGACTATTGATCATCTCGCATTAAAAGTGCTAGCTCTACAATATATATATGGTCCCAAATGTTATCAACTCGGAAACCTTTTCGCATGCATGCTATACGGAAGCTAAAAGTCATAGACTTTGGGTGAGTTTGGTACGAAGTTATTCTTTTTGGAAATGAATGGTTATCTTACATATTTTCTTATGTTCGGTAAGTAACAAAAAAATTATTGTTCCAAATAGTATTAGTATATACTAGACAAATACTTGGCAGGGGGTGGCGCGATGGAGGCTATTGTGGATGGAGGTAAGGTGTGTAGGAGAATAGGGAGGAGACAATTACTGTAAAATGTCACTTATGAAACTAGTTTCCTTACTTCCACAAGAAGTCATGTTCCTTATTTTGTATGAAAATTATTTTCCTAAAGAAAATATTTTTCAAAAAATGTTGACCAATCATACCAATTACCAAATACACCCTCCGCCATAGTTGATTGTAGAATAGAGGTGAGTTTCTTGGCCAACTAGCAAGTAAGTTCCACACGTGCAATGGATCCACTTTTATATTTGTGACGTGAAAGTACTGCACCCCACTTTTGTGAAAAAAGGGACTGAAATATGATCATCGACTAAATAATCTTCATTAACTCAAGTGGTGAAAGAGCTCAGTAAGATTATGACATTTTGGCAAAACTAGCTTTTTATACTCACCTTATTTTTTTCTAATTGTCCAAAATATCTAGCAAGGTGTATTCAAGCTAATAAATTGTGGTTGTTATAAAATAATAAAGCTACAAGAAGAATATTGCCTAGAAAATAGAGGAGATATCTTTATTTCTCCTGTTAGTGACGATATACAATGAAGAGATCATTTCTATTTATAAGAGAAAATTAACTTGGTGTCAAAGTCTCTCCTAAAGATAGACATCCATAATTAAATATTATTTATAACACTCCCCTTTGGATGTCTATTTGATAGATAATGTGCCTCGTTAAAACCTTACTAGAAAAAACCCAATGGGAAAAAATCTAGTGAAGGAAAAAGAGTACACATTCTAATAATAGGCTATTTGGTTGCCTCATTAAAAACCTTACAAGGAAAAACCCAGTGGGACAAAAATGTTGAAAGGGAAAAAGAGTACAATGCGTATATTAACTCCCCCTGATGAGAACTTCAATCCAAAAACTTGAATCTTCACATCTTCACTCGAAAGTTGTAGTTGGTATAGACTTAGTGAATAAATCAGCCATATTATCACTCGAACAATTTGTTGCATGTTGATATCAACATTCTTTTGGAGCTCGTTTGTGAAGAACAACTTTAGTGAAATGAGCTTTATCCTTTTATGAATCCACTCTTTAGTTGGACTATGTATGTTGCTGCATCTTCAGTCTTTGGATAGAGTTGCATCGGCATATAATATTGTTGAAATCACTCCAAGTGCATTCCTGACTTATTTTATAAACAGATGTTATCTTTATATTTATGATTTGACTGTCATGTAAAACAACATCGTATGACCATAATCCTCATAGTCATAGCAAAATATGTAAATGCATCAATTGCATAAAGATATGGCACTTCAGGACCAAAAATTTTTACAAGTTTCTCATTTCAACTTCTTTCGGCGGATAATTATTTCTTTTGAAAACTCTTCAAGAGTTTCAATAATTCTCAAGTCATCAACTTGCACTAACAATATATGATTTTGATTTTCACAAAGACGTAGGGATAAACAGACCCTTCGTCATTAAACATTCATTAAGGTGATTAAATCACATTCACCTTGCTTGATTTAATTCATATAAGAATAATGAACAAAACTTCTAGAACTTGTATATGCTTCAGGCATTCAAAATTCTTCAAGAATTTTCATATAAATTTTGTCAAGTGACAATATCCATTAATATTTAAATGAGTGGCATTTTACATTGTATGCGGGTGCGAGGTCAATAAGCTTGAAGCTTACCAAAATGCATCATTTCACTTGGTAATAATGTCTATGTTGGCATGCTTTATAGACATAGAATTTAGATCCTCACAATCTTTTACAATATTGCACTATATTGTCCGAAAGATATCGTCGACGATATATCATTTGTATCGGCTCGCAATATGACATAACTTATTGAGATCTGATCACTTTCATTATTTTAGGTACCTAAACCTCTCATGAGGTTTCATAAAGTGTTATGTCGTATACTCTTTAAGAGCACATTGCCTCCTTATTATGACTATTTTGATCATTTGCTCCTCTCCCTTTTCAAGGGTTATTTCATTTGGAACCGATTGATCTATCATGCTTTATGCATGTTGTATACTTTGTCCTTCAGGGACATTAGTATTAATAGGAGCATTTTGCAGCTGAAATATGAAACTAGTTTTGCGTCAGCAATGCTTCTAGCATTTAACTTGAATTACCTTTTGAATGAGGATCAATACTAATGATAATTCATAACATATTTCCTAGATATTTATTCTCTCCCCCTTATGTTAGAAAATCTAACATATATCCCATCTTCTATGGGGGGAATCCATCTTTGTGCATCATGTAGATTAATTAATCATATACCACACATGAAAAAACTGTTAGATGGCAATAGCTAGTTCCTAACCTTAAACCAATTGTGAGGGGAGAATTTACCATCATTTGTTGGTCTGAAGCATACAAGTGATGTTGTATATAATATATCATAGTTCAGACCAGCACATGAAGCTTTGTTCTCATAAGCAATGGTTTAACTATTTATTGGACGCATTTAATGCCAAACCAGCTTGGATATAAACCAGCATTATCAGGATGGATTGTCTTGATTACATAATTTAAAAATTGTGCTCTTAACTTAATTATTTTGAGCAAGAAATTATGCACACGTCAAACTGCAAGTTGACAATAAAAGCACATGTGATCATCTTATCGATGCATCTTCTTAAGACATCACATACAGGTGAACGGGCTCATATTCACCTTTTATATTTTTCCAGAATTTAGAGAATTTAATCCCAACATTAGCTAGTATTTCAACTTATCATGAGAACAAGCAACAAAAATAAATTCTTGACGAATCTTCTAGTTCTTCAATATATGTCAAATACTCAATCTACACATCATATTTGAATCGGGATGGCCAAAATCGCTCACGCCGACTAATAAAATTATTTTTAAAGGTAAACTTCATGTTTACCATGCCATGTGCTATTTGTTTTAGTAAACTTCTGGTTTACTATGACATGATTTTTTTTTCTTTTGTACCAATAAACTTCTGTTTATCGTGACAACTGATTTCATCATGCTTATATTTGTGTAGTATAATGTGGAGAATAAAGAGGGTAACCACTCACATACATATTTCTTATCCTTTATAATTTTGAAGATATTTAATTCTCCAATCATTTATAGCTTCAACATGATAGCCATTTACTTTAGTAAACTTCGGATTTACTACAACTTGTGTTTTGAGCATAACAACTTTGTATATTTCAATCTAGAACGAATGACATAATACTATATAAGCTCTTCAGGAGCCTTTAATTTATTCTCCATAATCACATACTATTTGAACACTACTAGTGCCATGATCTTCTAGATAAATGATTAGCTCTTCTGGAGCCCTTAATTGATTTTGTTAGACACTACTGGTGTCATGAAAGAAAATTTGATGAGATGTTTCTGATGACATGAAAGAAAACAGTAAACGAATGGACATTTTAAAAATAATAAATTCATTATAGGATTTTAATCCAAACTTGCTTGGAGAATTATCCATATCTTCAAATGGACTGACATACACAAAGTAAAATGAATACACATTAAATATTAGTACCGTTAGAAAGTACAAGCGAAACTAAGTGATATAACAAACCAATGGTTATATTCTGTTGAGAGAACCAATACAGATACGTGATGCACTAGTGAAAATAGTACAATTTATACACAGTACTTTTCAAAGAGAATCCTTTTATGATGTATCCAAAACTTAATATAATAATATTAATTTAATGAAATTGGATGGTGGCCCGTATCTCCTTATACCAGAACAAAGGATGAAAACATAAAATTATTATCGGTCTTATTATGTATCAAGTGCCTATTTAGTTTTAGGCTCAGCCCAAAATTACAGTACTAATTACTACTCATGATTTTATACGTACCACCTAACATTTGACAAACAAATAATATTGTGCACTTGGTTGACATCATTGACGCAGATGGACTAATCGGCATAAATTGAAAATTGCTAAAAGATAAAAAGGCATTCTGGTCAAATAATGACTTGTATAACTCCTATACACCGATACTACCTTGAGTAAAGAGCTCCTTTTTGAACTGTTCACGAATATTAAATTTTAACTGTTCACGAATATTAAATTTTAATACAGAAAGAAGTTAGAGAGAAGTGAAAAAGTAGTTATCTAATATAGTGAAAACATTGGTGGTTTAAAAAAACAGGGCAACCCAGCACTGCATTGATAAGTCCTATAATTTAATAACACGTAATGCTAATGTGTGTAACACTCTGTATATGCATTGTACGTGCTAGCAAAATTTAACCATCTATAATATGAATGTGATCAGAACGTGACAAGTCCAAATAATATACAAGGATCAAATAACAAATGTAACCATAATTAACACTCAAAACTAATCATACTATATCGGTGTGGTTGTAGTAGAAAACACTCAAAGATCTGTACGTCTTGTAATGACTTTCATACCATAAACATATATATCATTTGTTATTCTATCTGTCCAAGAGGTAAGTTGTGGTATTATTATTTTTTCATTCGCTTCGGGGAATTAATTATTTAAACGTGCTTGACATACGACGTTCATTAATAGCTCCTTATTTTGATCAAGCACAAGAAGACATCGCTTCAAATTATTTCTCATATATCTTACAAATTCCTTGTACTTGGGGAGAAATTTCAAAATTTCACCATTTCAGGAGTAAAGTTTAAAGTTTTTACCACTTCAGGAGTAAAATTTACAGTTTTACTACTTCAGGAGTTAATTTTAAAGATTTACTGCTACAGGAGTAAAGTTTAAGGGTTTACTACTTCGAGTAAATTTCAAGGTTGTACTACTTCAGGAGTAAAGTTTAAAGTTTTATTACTTCGAGAGTAAATTTCAAGGTTTTACTACTTCAAGAGTAAATTTCAAAGTTCTACTACTCTGGGAGTAGATTTAGAGTTCTCCTACTATGAGAGTAGAATTCAGAGTCTTACTACTTCGGGAGTAACGAACAAAATATTCAAAATATTTCTTTTTTTCAATTACTCTACCTCTTTTGGAGTTGAGTCATAATGAAACACACACCCATATTTATAAGTTTTACTACACGTGATTACATTCGCTTCAGGAAATGGATCGGTATTTGTAACACTTATAAAAATTCTCATTCTTCCGCAATGGAACATATCTTAATGTGTCTTAAGCATATCAAATTGTGATAGATTAAAATCTCTTTTAGGATATTGCTACTTCAGGAGCAAATCGAGACATACATGATGTAGATAATTTTTCCCTAACACATCTTTAGTTATAATCACAACAAGCATATCAAAATATTATCACTTTCCATGGTTAATTTTCTTTCTTCAATCTCTATCGGAGTGTAAGCTTTCATCTCCTCATATTTACAATCAATTTATAAATCCACAAAAAGATAAACAATGTAAAAATGTTACCTGATGGATATGGTCAGATCTTAAAGGGATGTTTGAATACTCATCAAAATTTCAAAGAATCTAGTTGGAACTGTCACGACCCAACCGGATGGCCATGACGGGCACCCAGAACTAACCTACCGAGCACCTCTGAACATACGTCATCATCATCATTTCTAGGTGGACCACAAAATAGTTCATAGGTACTATAATCTGTAAGGGTATATGTCACAAGATAATGGCACATCTCTATACAATCATCAACAGTTATGCCCATAACCACAAGCCAACAAGGCTGTCATAATATTATACGACAATATGAACTAATAAGATTATGGGACATCTAGCTAAATACATCTGTCTACGAGCCTCTATATAGAATACAAGAATCCATAAAGATGGGGAGGACTCTGCCATGCCCAAGTATATATACAAAAGAGTGATACTAATAGACTGCTACTTCGAAGCAAATGGAGCGTTCCTGAAACTCCGCTGATGAAGCTCCTAAGGATCAGATCTGTCTACCTGCGGGTACGAACGCAGCGTCCACAAGAAAGGACGTCAGTACGAACAATGTACTGAGTATGTAAGGCATGAATAGTAACATGATAAAAGCATGAAGAATAGCGTAAGATAAAAGAACCGTTTATACCTCATAATACCTCTTAAGACATTCATCATGCTTACTTAACCTTTTTCTAGAAGAAACATTTCATATATCCACATACATACATATACAATATCGGTACCCGGCCGTAGTAAGGCTCGATAATATCGGTACCAGGCCATAATAGGGCTCAGTAATATCGGTACCCGGCCATAAAAGACTCAATAATATCGGTACCCGGCCATAATAGGACTCGATAATATTGGTACCCGGCCATAATAGGACTCGATAATATCGATACCCGGCCATAATAGGACTCGGTAATATCGGTACCAGGCCATATAAGCTCGGTAGTATCCGTACCCGGCCATAGTAAGACTCGGTATTATAAAATAGCCATATACATATATAATATAAATAGCATGCATGATAGCCTAAATAAGAGCTACTACTTTATCGGAGTGACGTAAGGTCGGTAACCTCCGATGTGTCATTATGGAATCATCGTCATCGCCATATCTCACCTCAGTGGAACAGGCAACATAAGGTGAGATAAACAACAATGAATAAAATCAAGAAATAAGCTCAATAATCTCATAATAGCATCAAATCCATAAGCTTTGGAATCTCTAGAATGGGATCATCATCATCATCATTATTATCATAGAAAACATCTATATTTGGCATCATAAGAACTTTGTGAATCATGAACTTCTAGCTTTTTGGGAATAAGGATGTTACGGAAAGCATGTGTGGATTCATAAGAAAAGAATCATGCCTTTAGAAAGAAAGGTTTAGCCTTAACATACCTTTATCATGCCTTTAGAAAGAAAGATTTAGCCTTAACATACCTTTTCGGTCTCCTTAACTACCTAACGCTTGTCCTCCTAAGCTCATATATCTACATTCAAGAAAATTCATACTATTGTTAGTCTTATCGTCGTATGCTTATCTTAAGCCTTCAAATTAAACCCCTTTTAGAATCTGCTGAAATTCGGGCAGCATCTCCCCTGTTTATATCCCTAACCCGAAATCACAATGCCAATAACCAACAACAATAATAACAAAACTAACATCATCATCAATACCAAAATACTCCATAAAACATCCCACACGATGTTTTCCCAATGTCTCAACCAATCACTAGCCTTTACGAAGCCTTAACATCTAAATCTCTATAATACCATTGATAATATCAAAAATAGAGAGTATCCTTACCTCAATTAAAGTTGGAAGAGCTTGAAATCTTATTTATCTTCAATAGATTCCTTCATCCTGTCAAGATTTGATGTTTAGAACAAGAGCTACAAAATCCTATACACTTTCCGAGCCTAAATCCCGAGATTACACTTGATTTGGGCTAAAATTTATGGGTGGAAGTTGGAAGAATTTTCTAGTGTTTGGGATAGTTTTAGGGGTGTTTGGATGAAAAAATAAGGGGTAAAACCCCTTTTATAGTGTTCTAGAGTCGGTTTGCATCGACCTAGAATTTTCGCACACTGTAGCAGCGCGTTCATGCACTGTAGCTGGCGCGTTCACGCACTGTAGGTGGGCGCGCCTCTGCTCCGCTGGCCTAACTTGTAGCGTCCATAACTCTCTACTCCGATGTCATAACGACGAGCGGTTTGTTGCTTTGAAAACTAGACTCAATGAACTTCAATTTAGGCTTTTGTTCCCCCTCAAAACTCCTGATATACTAGGAGATATACTTCTCTAAAGTTGACCCAAAATTTCCGTCCAAAATTCTGTCAAATTTTCCCAAATTTTCGACAAACTTATTTTTTTCGATTTGCTTGATCCCAGAACCTTTAGACACTTGCTTAACACTTGTTAAGAGTATTCCTTAACCTTATAAGGGTTCTATGACCTCTCTGAGCTTACGTTAGTTTACTCATGACACAAACGACGCAAAAAATTTCAAGGAGGAACATATCCAACAATGAGCATGACTCTAGTTCACTAGAACTAGAGTCATGCTCATTGTTGGATCAGAGAAGATTATAAGAAGAAGATAATACCCGGTTGAAGCAGATATCTCAATTGATTAGAGACTTGTGCTGATAAGATGTTATAAAATAATATAGCTACAAGAAGAATATTGCATAGAAAAGAGAGGAGATATCTTTATTTCTCTTGTTAGTGATGATATACAATTAAAAGAACATCTTTATTTATAAGAGAAAATTAACTTGGTGCCAAAGTCCCAAACCCTAAAGTTTTCCTAAAGATAGACATCCATAATTAACTATTATTTATAACAGTGGTTCTGTTTTAAGTTAGTTTATTGATGGAGGATTAAGCTTGTGCAAATTAGAGTTTGTGTTTTAGTAGACAATGAATAATTATGTGGACTGATCAAATAAAACTTGTAAGTGCAAAAATCAGGGAGAAGATTACGTTACCAAACAATGTTAAAGTGTGCATTGCAGATTTTTAGCACAAAAATGTTTACAGCTAAACCTCTCTATAACAACATCGTTGGATTCGAAATTTTTTGGCTGTTATAGAGAATTACCGTTATACACCTATAATAGCATTTTTCATTTTAATAATATTGGCTGTTACAGACAAAAATGATGCATAAAATCTAATTTTATATTTTTCAATGTTATAAAAAATTAACAAAATTATTTAGATTTTAAATCTCAAACATATGCCTACTTCACTGCTTAGACATTAAAGAAAGATCATACAATTTTAATACATTTATAATTGAATGTATAAAGTTTTAAGCTCTAAGTCACACAATTTAAATCTACTAGAAAATTAAATTCTTTCAAGAATGATGGAGGAAATTTATAATTGTAGCTGGTTTCATAGGTTCCGTTTTAAAAGGATTAGGAATCAAAGATTTGTCTCTTTGGTTACTCTAAAGAATAGGATTCATACTCCTTATTCACATTATTTTTCTTTTTTAAAAATTATTTATAAAAAAAAATAAAAAACAATGAATTTTTTAGATTACAAAGTCGTATTCATATGTAATATTTTGTCATAAATATAGTGTATTAAAGTATCAAATTTAATATTTGGTCAAAGTTTCTACACTTATTATTGGTAATCATAGATATTCTATTTTTATAAAGATGGTTAATTATTATATGACCAAAAAAAAAAAAATAGTTATTATATGGGGGGTAGTTTTACAAAAAGTGTATTGTTATAAAGTTGGTCGTTGCTATTATAGGTAAAATGTTGTTATAGAGAGGCAAAATATAACATAAAAAATCGATTTTGAAAAACTTAGCTGCTATAAAGAGATGCTGTTATATGTCGATATTGTTATAGAGAGGTCCGACTGTATAACAATTATAGCAAAAATAACTAGTACCATATTAGCATAACCCTACTAAATCCTAATAAATGCTTCACGTACTAAAAATAACTAATCCCCAATTTTGTGATGGTTCCAATTTTGTCTCCTAAAATCTAGCCTAATATTAACTATTGATTTATTTCTAATTTATGCCCAAAATAATTTTTGTGGTTTATGATTTTTTTAACGTTTGAAAATTTAAATTTTTAATAATAATATATGTAAAATATATAGAACTGTAATTAATTTTATACCATAAACTTTCACAAATACACCATACACATGTAGATATTTTTTGAGCTTTGCATGATTATGATATATTTCTGGTATAAATATTTTTAATGTCAACATACAAGAATTTGAATTCAATAACAAAGGTAATTTTACGTATATTATTTTAAATTTTATAATTTAGTTGTTGTATAACTTACTGAATAAATGATGAATAATAATAATATTTATGACTGTATCATCATTATATAGAATATTAATAAAATACATAAATAGTATATTACTTGTGTATTACTATTATATACATCAACTATTACCAAGATACATAATATAAAATTTAAATAGTATATACTATTTTTGATCATATATTAGCGGTAGGGATCTTAGTAACTCAGTTGGTTGGCTACCTGAACTTCCACTTTGTTGGTGAGGGTCCCTTCGAATCTCCTTCCCCAATTCCTATACCCCCTGTGTGATAAAAAAAGAAAAAAGAAAAATCATATATTAACGCTATGTATTCAATATACTACAAATATTTAAATAGCATGCATAATTATTTTGTTTAGTTACATGTATTATATTGTATATACACAATTTGTATATTTGGAACACTAAAAATATAAATAGTATATATAACATATTTATGGAGATTTACACTATATAAAATGGTCTCAAGAAGCATAAACATAAAATTATGAGAAAAGATATCAAAATTTCCTCAATAGCAATCCCATTAAAGAGGGAAACTTATTTTTTCCTTAAAAAAGGGAAGAATTGTTGAGATAATTCCTCTTTTTCATAACAGACATTATGGAAAGAAATTATGCAAGAGAGAGAAAATAGCATTAAAAGTGTATTGATGGAAATAGATCAAGTAATTAATGAAGAGAGTTTACTAATGTTTAAATGCATTTATTATTTTTTATTTATTTTCTTTTCAAAATGTCATATTTGTTATAAAATGAGCTATATTCGTTACTTTTACAAAGATATGTTATTGTTGTATATAATTCTTATTAATTGATATGATGGATAAAAATCTCAAAATCAAGGGTGACGACCCAATTGAATCTCAGACAAAAAAGGGGTTGAATTGGGTCGTTACTCTTGATTTTTGCACTTTTTAAAACTTATTTCAAGTTCACTTAACCTACAGAACTACTCTTTGGAATAGGTTCAGTTGACGTTTCTTGCCATTGACAGTAGGGTACTAAAATTCATAAAATTAAAGAACATATTATAAATATTATTATATCATATCGAAGATATGTTAGAGTGATGTCTATCTTTGTGACTCGCTTTTGTTAATTTACGCACTCCCGAAGTGGATATTTGTAGAGACTTTGGCACGTCTCACATCTAGAAGAGTAGAACAAACTTGAGAAGAGAATCGAAATCCTCTCCTATAAATAGAGATGTTCTCTTCATTGTATTTCATCCCTCATAAGAAATAAGAACTCTCTTCTCTCTTATTCTACATATATTCTTGCTTTAGTTTATTATTCTATAACACGTTATCAGCACGAGACTCTACCGTCTCAAGAAATTTTTGAAGGCTAAGGTACTATATTTATTCTCTTTATTTTATGGCTAACCTTACAAAACTCGAGTTCATTGAGCCCTTGATATTTCTTTATGAAGGCAAGAACTACCTATCAGCATGTTGGACATTAGTTTGCTCAAGGAGCTCCTCCCATTATCACAAAAGTTTGATGTAATAACGAAATCCATCTTGATGATATGGGTCAAGATGTTGGGAGACACCATTAAAGAAAATAATAAAGCATCCAACCAAGAAAAATGCCAAGGCTATGATATTCTTGCATCATCATCTGTGATGTAGTAAGTTATATTATAATAATAATGACCCGAAAACGATTTGAATCAATATCTTACTATTAAGGTATATTATATTAATATCCACTCATGATGCTTTATGGAAAAACTTGAAAGAAAGGTATGACCACACAGAAGATGGTCTTCCTCCCAAAAGCACGACACGAATGGATCAATCTAAGGCTACAAGATTTCAAATCTGTTATGATCGAAACACAAGTTGTAGTAAACCCGAAGTTTACTAAAGAAGTATAACTCGAAATGTTCGCGTAATTACTTCTTTATATTGACACTATGTGGAGAAAAGATTAGTGATTACGATAAGCTAGAAAAGACGTTCTCCAATTTTCATGCCTCGAATGTGCTCCCGATTCGCATATGTTAAAGAACCAAGATTCTTCAATAATAGAGAGAAAGGTTTCACAAAGTATTGTGATTTGATTGCTCATCTTATTGTGGTATGTTTGAACAAAATAATGATTTGCTGATGAAAAATCACGAGAATCGACCTATTGCCACTGCACCACTCCTCGAAGTGAATGAGGTGTATGCCCACGATTAATTAATCTACCATGATGCATAAAGTGGGAAAAGGTCGTGGCCCCTATCGTGGTCGTGATAATAGTCGTGGTCGTGGTCGTGATAATGGTCAAAGAAGAAATTATTTTCCGGTGTTAATCACTTTCAAAGAAAAATTACCACCAAAAGGGGAAAATCAAGGATGATAGGCATGAAGTGCTAGAAGCACGAATTGGCTCATAAAACAAATGCTATCGATGTGGTGGAAGTTCATAATTCTTATATGAATTGGACATCACCTTAATGAATATTTACCGACTAAGGGCACGTATCAAAATCATTAAGTATTGTTGGTCGTAAGACGAAGCACTTGATTGAGCTTTATCGCAATTGGCATCAATTAAAAGAAAAGAGAAAAATTCATATGAAGCTAATTTTATCTCAACGAAAATCAAATTGACATCACACACTTGAATGTGTGATTTCTTTGAGCACCCTGAAGGAAAGATAGATCACTTGATTGGTGATGGTTCTATGGTTAGAGATGATTGAGTTGTTTATTTTAATTTTTACTAGTCGTAGTAGTTGATGAATAAAAGACCATGTGACGCACCAAGTCAATTCTCTCCTATAAATATGCTATTGTTTACATGAGTACTATTTTTAATTAGTCTAGATTTAGTCAGTTTGCTATAGTTAGTTATTAATAAAATTTTAATCTGATTCATCGTGAGTAAATCATTAATGAAGGTGCAAATTCTATAACCAATTTGGTTAAACATTATAACTGCAACTGCATTGAGTTCTATTATATACATATAACTATTTAATTTCCATTTTCTACTTGATATATATGGAAACGGAAGAATAGAGAAATGGTAACAAAGTGATTGGGTTGGATTAAAAGTCAATCATGTTTTTCACCAAATATTTTAATATTTGTTATTCTGATTTGATTGCTCATCTTTGGTCTCTACATATTGCTTTACGATTGATTCTCACGTGATTAAGGAATAGCATGTGTAAAATTTTTATTTTATGTACTTCAGAAGACGAAGCACTTTACACTTCGTAAATGCTTATTTTTCCTAATTAAAGAAAAGGAAATTATGGGTGCGCATACGAGTACTATTTATAGCGATTGTTTGCAAAAATTCTATAACCGTTAAACAACTCATTGAGTTCTATTATAACCATAATTTTTAATTTTGAGTCCTTGTTTCGGTATAAGAAATTTTTGGTTATCCATTGCTTTAAATGTGTTATTAAATTAGTCTATTCACCTAATAAGTTAAGTAAATATCCTACATGATATCAAATGTGTTATTAAATTAGTCTATTCACCTTGGATTATTATATTGAAACGTTGTATTGGTGTGTAGTTTCATTTGTTTGTACAACTTTGGTTTGTATTTAGTTTACTGGAATTACTAATATTTAGTATTTATTTTTCTTTGTTTATGTCATTTCATTCGAAGATATGGATAACTCTCAAAGTAAGTTTGGATTAAAATCCAATTATGAAGACATATGTTTGATTGATTCTGCTACCACACACACGATCTTCAAAGACAAGAAATATTTTTCTCATTTACTTATGGGTAAGACAAATGTTAATACCATTTCTGGTAGTACTAATTTGATTGAAGGCTCCGGAAGAGCCGCCATAATTTTGCCCAAGGGAACAAAACTCATTATAAAGGATGACATGTTCTCTCCTAAGTCCAGAAGGAACTTATTATGTTTTAAAGATATCCGTCAAAATGGATACCATATTAAAACAATGGATGAGATGAATCTTGAATATATTGGTATCACCAAGGATGTCTCTGGCCAAAAAGTTGTTATACAAAAGTTCCCTGCTTTGTCTTCTGGTTGGACAAAAATTGGAGTAATTGAGGCACATTCTGTCGTAAACCAGAAGTTTACGGACTCCAATACGTTTGTACTTTGGCATGATCGATTGGGACACCCTGGATCTATAATGATGAGACGAATTATAGAAAATTCAAATGGGCATCCATTAAAGAACCTGAATATTCTTTTAAACAACGAATTTTCTTGCCCTTCTTGTTATCAAGGCAAGTTAATTATTAGGCCATCACCTACAAAGGTTGAGTTTGAATCCCCCGAATTTTGGAACGTATACATGGGGATATTTGTGGACAGTTCACCCCCCCTAGTGGGTCATTTAGATATTTTATGGTCCTAATAGATGCTTCTTTTAGATGGTCTCATGTGTGCCTACTGTCATCTCGCAACCTGGCGTTTGCGAAATTATTGGCACAAATAATTCGATTACGGGCACAATTTCCTGATAATCCGATAAAGTCTATTCGCCTTGATAATGCTGCAGAGTTTTCATCCCAAACATTTAATGATTATTGTTTATCAATTGGGATAAGAGTTGAACATCCTGTAGCTCATGTTCACACTCAAAATGGCCTTGCAGAGTCATTAATTAAACGTCTGCAGTTGATTGCAAGACCATTACTCATGAAAACGAGGTTGCCCACGGCTGTTTGGGGTCACGCTATTTTGCATGCAGCAACACTTGTTCGTCTCAGACCGACAAACTATCATAAATTTTCTCCGTTGCAATTGGTTTTGGGTTAAGAACCTAATATATCCCATCTAAGAATTTTTGGATGTGTCTATATGTGCCTGTAGCACCACCACATCACACCAAGATGGGTCCCCAAAGAAGATTAGGAATATATGTTGGGTTTGAATCACCCTTCATTATTCGCTACCTTGAACCATTAACCGGAGATTTGTTCACTGCTCGATTTGCAGATTGTCAATTTGATGAGACAATTTTTCCAAAATTGGGGGAGAGAATAATGAAATAAAAGGAAATTTTGTGGAATAATTCATCATTGTCTCATCTTGATCCACGTGCTTCTATTTGTGAGCAAGAGGTTCAAAAGATTATACACTTGCAGAAAATAGCAAATCAAATGCCAGGCGCATTTACATATTTGAAAAGGATTGTCAAATCACATATCCCTGCAGAGAATGTCCCAATTCGGATTGATGTCCCTGTAGGTCCATCTACCAGTGTCATAACAAATGAGTCCAAAGCACGTCAGAAGCGTGGTAGACCATTGGGTTCCAAGGATCGAAATCCTAGAAAAAGAAAAATAAATGGTCAAGATGACACTACAAAAGAACCTCATAAAGAAATTCAAGATTTGAACAATACGATATTCTTGAAGAAATCAATGAGCCCGAGACTCAAGAAAATGAGGAAATATCAATTAATCCAATTAATGTTGGGACTAATTTGAATCGATTGGAAATAAATGTGGATTATGTCTTTGCCTATAATGCTGCAACAAGAATTATGCAAGATAGTGAGGATCTTGAATCTCAATCTGTCAAAGAATGCCAAGAAAGATGTGATTGGCCAAAGTGGCAGGAGGCAATTCAATAAGAGTTAAACTTGCTTACCAAACGGGAAGTTTTTGGACCTGTAGTCCAAACACCTAATGGCATTAAACCTGTTGGTTATAAATGGGTTTTTGTGCGAAAAAGAAATGAGAAAAATGAGATACAAAGATATAAGGCACGCCTTGTTGCACAAGGATTTTCACAAAGGCACAGGTGTTGATTATGAAGAGACATACTCCCCTCGTTATGGATGCAATAACGTTACGTTATCTCATTAGTTTCGTTGTCCATGAGAGACTCCGAGATGCATTTGATGGATGTGGTTATGACCCTATCTATATGGATCACTTGAAAATGAAATATACATGAAAATCCCTAAAGGATTTAAGATGCTGAAGCATGTAGTTCAAAGTCTCGGGAAATGTATTCAATCAGATTACAAAGATCATTGTATGGTTTGAAGCAATCCGGCGCACGTGGTATAACCGCCTTAGTGAATATTTGTTGAAGGAAGGAAATACAAATGATGCAATTTGCCCATGTGTTTTTATAAAGAAAGTAATATCGGAGTTTGTTGTACTTGCTTTGTATATGTTGACGACATAAACCTTATTAGAACTCTGCGAGCTCAAAAGGCAATTGATTATTTAAAGAAGGAATTTGAAATGAAAGATCTTGGAAAGACAAAATTATGCCTTGGTTTGCAAATTGAACATTTGACAAATGGCATTTTTGTCCATCAATCTGCCTATATAGAGAAAGCGTTGAAACGATTTTATATGGATGAAGCATATCCATTAAGTACTCCGATGGTTGTTCGATCACTTGATGCGAATAAAGATCCGTTCCGACCTCAAGAAAATAATGAGAAAATTCTTGGTCCGAAGTACCATATCTTAGTGCAATTGGTGCACTAATGTATCTTGCCAATACCACAAGGCCCGATATAGCATTTTCGAGTTAATGTGTTAGCAAGATATAGTTGTGCTCCTACAAGGAGACACTGGAACGGAATTAAACACATATTGAGGTATCTAAAGGGGACTATCAATTTGGGCTTATTTTATTCTAGCAATTGCAGTCCCGATCTTGTTGGTTATGCCAATGCAGGGTATTTATCTGACCCACACAAAGCTAGATCTCAAACAGGCTATGTATTTATTTGTGGGGATGCTGCCATAACTTGGCGATCTACAAAGCAGTCTATTGTGGCTACCTCATCAAATCATGCTGAGATAATAGCTATTCATGAAGCGAGCCGTGAAGTTGTGTGGCTGAGGTCAATGATACATCTCATTCGAGAAAAGTGTGGTTTGAAATGTGATAAAATACCCACAATCTTATATGAAGATAATGCAGCGTTCATTGCCCAATTGAAAGGAGGATTCATAAAAGGAGATAGGACAAAGCACATTTCACCAAAGTTGTTCTTCACACACGAGCTCCAAAAGAATGGTGATATCAACGTACATGATTCGTTCAAGTGATAATATGGTCGATTTGTTCACCAAGTCTCTACCAACCACAACTTTTGAGAAGATGGTGCACAAGATTGGAATGCGAAGACTCAAATATTTGGACTGAAGTTCTCATCAGGGGGAGTTAATACATGTTGTACTCTTTTTTCCATACAAGGCTTTGTCCCACTGGGTTTTTCTTGTAAGGTTTTTAATGAGGCAACCAAAATGTATATTATTTAGAAATATGTACTCTTTTTCCTTCACTAGAATTTTTCCCATTGGGTTTTTTCTAGTAAGGTTTTAATGAGGCATATTATCTATCGAAATAGACATCAAGGGGGAGTGTTATAAGTATTATTATAATATTGTGATGTCTATCTTTAGGAGGAATTTTAGGGTTTGTGACTTTGGCACCAAATCAATTCTCTCCTATAAATAGAGATGTTCTCTTCATTGTATTTCATCCCTCATAAGAAATAAGAACTCTCTTCTCTCTTGTTCTGCATATATTCTTGCTTTAGTTTATTGTTCTATAACAGAACAAATAATTTAATGTGAAAAACTAACTTGGTCAAAGATATAAAAACCACGATCGACGCCCATGTGAATTTGAACTAATTCTCTTTGCTAGAACAATGTGCCAGATTCATATTACAGTTGTAATCTTAAGAGGTTACTCTTAAGCCACGTTGGGAATAAAATAGACTCGCAAAAATAATATTCATGGTATTAGTGATAAACTTTAAACATTAAGTTATGGTTAAATTAGCAAGAATAAAATGAAGCAATAATGACACCAAGATTTTATGTGTAAATCCTTTTGAATAAGGGAAAAACCACAGCCAAGAGGAGCAACTGATATCACTATAGTAAGGAATTTTACACTGTGTAGTAACGAGTACAAATACTCTTAAGACCACTACACCCTCAAAAGAAATAACACTCTTTTGATTTTCCCACCTCATTACAATATCGCTCACACTCTATTTTTCTTTACAGACTATTTTCTTACACAGTCTATGGTATACCTCACTCTGCTCTCACTCAGATATATTATCTGAGATTTTTGGTGTGTATTTAAACTGAAAGAGAGCTCCCTATTTACAGGGATGGAGTGTGCAGTTTTTCTCTTGGCATTAATTGGCCAGTGCCAATTCTTCAAAGATGAGTCTGCCAAAACAAATGGCTGCAGATCACTTTCACACAATATGTCAAAGGAAATAAGCATTTCCCTTAAATCATGGGTATGGGGATGGACCCCACAAGCCATTCACCCCAAACAGTCACTCGATTATTGCTAACCCCGCCAAGCTAACTCTAGCTCGATGCGATGTTTACTGAACAAAGTATGACCTTAATTAGAATACTTCTATAGGAAGTTGATAAGGTTTCAACTCGATAGTCTAATACAAGAGCTAAATTGGACTCGAAACAAATGATAATTTTATGATGAATAATCGCTTTGTCTTTTTTTGGTAACTAATTTAACTTTATTAATCACCAAAGTGGGCTTTAAACAACTACAACATAGGTACACAAAACTAGCTGTCTCAAAAGGATAAAATCAAATACTGAAAAACACTGCCTGTTACATAGAGCATGGAAGGTCAAAGCACACCTGCTAGGGAGGGTTTCCTAGAGCTTACACAGGCTAGAGAATGAGAAAAAACTCAGAGAACTAGATAACAAAAGCTAAAAGGGGCATAGTTTCAACATTTCAACATTCTTTTAGTACCATGAGAAGCTCTAACATTGCAGGAAAAAGCCACATTGTTAGCAATCTTCTCCTATCAGATAGCATGGATTCCTTCAATATACACCAATTTGAATACTTGGAATGCCTAAGATTACCTTTGGACTGTGCAATGCTCTACTTCATGTGTTGTTCCCGGTTCCCTGAAGTGTAGCCTTGCTTCTTAAGCCATTGCATTAATATATAAGAGAGTGATCTAGTAAATACACAATACACAAAGAGATGGTCTTCGGACTTCAGGAAAGAGGAACAGAGTACACATAAAACATCAATATCCATACCCAATTCAATTATATGTCATTAGTAGGTAGTCCATCTTAAAAATGTAACCACGGTGTAAAAATAGCTTTGGCTCTTGCCTCATTTCTGGACATGAAACATTTCCATAGGACCCTCATAGTGTGATCAAATAGATACATATGGGACTGTCTAATAACAGTTTACCATTTACCACAGGTTGTTGGATCTGAGAGCTTGTTTCCCTACAGCCTCAATGATCTTCTTCACCATCCAACTAGCTTGAGTAGGAATTGACATTTGGTCAAGTTGTTGGTTCTTCATATAATATGAATGCACCCATTTAACTCACATTTTATCTTATTTGTGGGCTAGATCTCAATATATATAACTCTTAGACAAAACAGCTTTGTTTCATAGATTAAGATTAATGTGGTTTAGTCAACCAACACACTTGGGAGAAAACAGTATCCCATGTTACCTGGGCTTTTTTTTAGTGACATTATAATAGTTCCAAACCAAATAAGTATCCTATAATGGGCCTCAATAAGCTTCGTCACCTTTAAAGGGATTTGAATAGTTGAGACCAATAAGATTGTATGCTAAATTCGGCATCGGATAGTTGTAATTAACAGTCTAGGAAGAGATTTTATCTACCATTCTTTCAATCAAAGATTGCCACTGTACTATAGATAGCTTCACGGTGGTGGGATCCCTAAGCACTGAAAAGGTAATTCTCTTTGACGTAAACCCAACTGCCTCAATATAATCTTCCTATCTTCTTAAGTGAGCCCACCAAAATAAACTGAACTCCTGTCCATGTATGTCTGTAATACAAAAACAACAGAAAACTTGTGGAAACATTGCTAGATACAAGTCACAAATATAAGATCTCCTCTTGCAATTATCAGCAGGTCATCAGCAAATTGAGATTTGTGATGCCTAGATAGGCACATCTTGGGTGATATTTAAACTCCTTAACTGACTTTAAACCATTTAGACTCCTTCTCAAGTGCTCTATAACTATAGCAAATAGGAAAGAGGAGATGTGATCTCCCTTTCTGGGTCCCTTAGCAGCATCAAAAGGTTCACAACAACAGAATAATTGACAGTTCTTACACATTCTATGATCTGGTCGGTGAATTTCTTAGGAAACCAATACCCTCCATTACTTGTTCTGAGAATATCCATTCAACTGAATCATAAGCCTTCTTTAAATCAACCTTGATCATACACCTACGGGAGATATGTTTTCTTGTATAGCATTTCATAAGCTAATGAGCTAATATTACATTGTCTTTAATCTAACTTCTTGGAAAAAATTCAGTCTAAGGATCACTGATTGGTGTCTACCATCTAGTATTTTAGAGACAATCTTATAAAGGACTGTGGAGCATGCAATTGTTTTCCTTTTAAGGCATTTTGAGCGTTCAAAACCACATTTTCCTTGTTCAAAGAGATCTTCAGATTATTAGATTTCATTTGTTGTTTTTCTAGGTTCTCCCTTTTCAATCTTCTAGATGGATTGATAACATCTCCTTGAAATTTACAATGAGTACAAAATTAGGTATTCCCTCATACTCAATTTTTTCTCATAGCCTTGAAGGGGATTAATTGAATTCTTTTGACCAACAACAATAGGTTCCGCCCAAACTTTGAACATATTTGGTCTTGTTCTTCTTTTTGGTGGCAACATCCATTGCCATGAGAATGATAATAAGGCTCGGAATTTTCTTGACACAATGCCAAATGAGTAAATGGGAGGAAAGCTTAAGTAAGATGACCCATACCGATGTTAGCAGGCTGTCTTCTTCTGATGTGTCTAGAGTCTATCTACTAAACCACATTGGCTGGCATTAATTTTAATTACATGTTCGGAGTAAACCATATTGAAATCTTCTTTATTGTAAACATCAATAAATACATTTTTGTTTTCATAAATACCTATTTCAATCAAGCCCTTGATAAGAATTAATTCTTTAGATGTTGCTTGAATTGTTTCCATTTGAGGGTAGGTCTTCACAAATCTACCATTAATGGTATATCTACACTTCTCAATCGTAATTATGTAGTAGTCGTCAGAGTCAAAGATGATTGCATGACCCCCGGTATACCGTTGTGCATTGTAAGTTCCACCTTCACTTTGATTGCCGATTGGAGCTTGGTGCGTGGACCAGCCACTTTATTCAAGTAATTGGATTTTGGGGGAATAGCATCATAGGGCTTTGGTATCCCAGAGGGATCGATAGCTTGCTCAGGACACCAGACTAAGCCTGGTTGCCCTCTTCATAAAGTGGAACTTAGGATTTCAACTATTTCTTAGAAAGCTTTTGTTACCGCTAGAGATAAAGAGAGAACACAAGGATAGAATCATAGCTTTACATTAAGTTCAGTTTAAATACAATCATATAATAGTCTTGTAGGCATAGTTGTCCATAAATGACTTGTGCTAATTTTTAAGGACAAGTCGAGGATGCATGCTTTCTAGGTTGATATGACGCTGCGTATAACATTAAGGTGAATACTACTACAGAAGTTTGAATTTCTCCCCTACAGCTTCATCCATTAAATATAATGATGAGCCTTGCATTTATGGAAGTGTAATGACCCGTTTCATCGTTACTGTGAATTCCGAAATATTCGGATTGCTGACACCTTAAGACATACTTGAACCCTCTTGTATTTTGGGAACCGTTAACTTGATCGGGAAATCGTACGAGTTGCTTATAAATAATTGGATCTGGGCCATCTGGACCCAGTTGTGCCGCTGCAGCGCCTTCCAGGCCGCCCCATCGGTTGGCCAACTGCAAAAACGGTCTAGCAAATTAGTCAAGGACCGCCCCAGCGGTACCTTGCACAGAAGCGGTACCGCTAGAGCGGTGACTCGACCGCCCCAGCAGTTACGAGCAGTGATTCCACCTATTTAAGTGACATTTCGGGAATTGGCCTAATTTTTCATAACCCTAGAGAGTCCAATAGCCCCTGGTGCTTTATGGAACCACAAACTTTATTTTGTTGGGAAATAAAATCCCTTTAACTCCTCTCATTCAATTCTTCCTTCTTATGATTCTTATTAAGAGCCTCTCATCTAGAAAAACACAAATGGGCATCTCAATCTCTTAAGATTCAAAAAGATGATTTCTTTGTTTTCTTAATATGAAATCTTTGGGTTATTTCCCCCTTGTTATCACCTTAAAATGGTTCCTAACCTAATTCTTCATTTTCCTCATTGGAGTACAAATGGGTTTCTAAAGGATAGATAAAAATGGTAACTTGGCCTAGCTAGTAACTTAGAATAGTGTCATGGGTTATGAATGGAGGTTGATTAAGCATCTAGCATTGTGAAAGTGGATCTAGTGATAGAATAAATTCCCATATCCATCGTATCAATTCGAAGTCTGTTATGAGAATCCTGATGGTAATTTCTATTCTTAGACCTCATGGGTGTCTCCAGGCTCTTTCGTGTGGATTACGATATGGTGATCGAGTTGAAGAATCAATGGGGGTTCATGGAACCCGCTCGGCCATGAGGTAGGTTATGGCTTCCTTTTTGGTAGACTCCGGTTAGTTTCCCATATTCGTGTATTAGAAGGAACGGAGAATGCATGTGTAGGAATTGGAGATTTGGGATGGAATCCATTCATGATACATTGTTGATATCCTGATTATAATGATAAAACTATTTTACTTGAGTGACGTGAGATGGCCGATGTCCGATGTTCATCCCAGAATCGTTGATTGAGTGAAGTTGATATTTGATAAAAATCTTTTACTTGAGTGACGTGAGATGGCCAATATTCGATAATTAATTCCAAAATCGTTGATTGCATGGCCGATATCCGATGTTAGTTCCGAAATCGTTGATAGTGCATGGACTCTGCGGGTCCCTCAGGGTGGTGCCGGTGAGAAATCCCGTGGGCAAAGATCTAGGGTCTCGTCTGTCTATTAGGCAAAGATCCGGGACGGGTGGTACTTAGACTTAGCGAGTCACACTGGGTTGTGCTAACGAGACTTCGATATTTCTGTCCGGAGTACATGTGTACACCGCATTTGCATGGCATTGCATTGCATTGCATTATGATTTGTTTTTGAGATGTTTGGTGTTGTACTTGTGAAGTTGGATTCGGACTTGATATATTCAGACTTGCCACATTTGGGATTAGATGCTTACTTATGCAATGACGTGTACTTGGATCTGGATTTATTGATTGAACTTGTTAAAGTATCCCATAAACTGTCCATAAGATTAGTTATAAGTTTGGTCTCTATGTGAGGTAGGATAACGGGTTTCTTAATGATGAGTTAACTACTAAACTAAAACAAACGATTTAATGATATGTGAGTTGCGAGATTGACTAGTGATTATCAAGGTGAATTTAATGATTAAAAGGTATTGATGTACAGTGTGTGGTAGATAGACTTATGACTTGATTGGGTTGTTATCATGTTTATCTGTTAATTCTTTTACTGATATGTGTTTCTAACCATTGTCGGCCTATGATACTTACTCAGTACGTATGGATTGTACTGATATTGCACTTGCTACACCCTTTTTGGGGTGTAGATTGTTTTAGCTGATTGATTGGGACGTGTGCGAAAATGCGCGGTGCCTATCTGGAAGGCCGTCTCCCACTTCATTTCGGGACGGAGGTTGGATCTTAGAATATAGTAGAAATTGGAATTCATTTAGTCGCTTTGGTACTAGTCTAGACCAGGTCATGGGAAAATGGATTGAGTCTGTAATCATGTATTGTTGTAATCATATGAACACTTGAGTTTATTAAATATATGTTATAATGTTCTGCTGTTACTGTCAAATATCTTTTAGTGAAAATGATTGTCCTTGTTCAAATGGTATGTTATTCGATAGAGGGTTCTCCTACCGAGTTGGGAAAGGTAGGTGCCCGTGCGGTCCTAAAATAGGTCGTGACAGGAAGGAGGTCTGACTCTATATTCTGCTTGTTTTATTATATGTTACGCCCCAAATAAATTTGAATCTGTTACTTAGACTCTTTGTGAACTCTGTAGAATTGGGTTAGAATCAATGTGTATTACATTTTGACGTTGGGTCCAACTGTGCTATGACAATAATCATCACTTTCAGAGATTTATTGTTTATACATATATAACTTATGTTATTGATACTTACTGATTTAATGACTAAAATAGGGCTTGATAAATGGCTAGTTTCTCCTTAACTACCAATCATGACCCATTCAATTTTGGATCGTGACAAATCGGTATCAGAGCACATGTTTTAAGTCATACAAGTCTTGGAGGAGTGTCTTAGTAGAGAACTTATTTAAACGTGTGTTGTCAGCCATACTTATAAGCAGGAGGCTACAAAGTCATGTAAGAAGGTTTCTTTATTTGACTCATATCTCATGTAAGAAAGGTTAAAATAGAGGGCAGAAAGGTTAAAATAGAGGGCTTAATAAAAGCTGAAGTAACTAAAACACCCCTAAACTTGGCACGAATTGTAGCTTCGGTCCCCAAACTATTCGCACTTCAAGACACCCCTAAGCTTGGCTAACTGGGTTTTAATACACCTCTGAGTTGTCACATGGAATATTAAAAATTAATCTAATATTCCAGGATTATTTAAAAAAAAAAAAAATGGGGTGTATTAAAACCCAGTTAGCCAAGCTTAGGGGTGTCTTGAAGTGCAACAATAGTTTGGGGACTGAAGTTGCAATTCGTACCAAGTTTAGAGGTGTTTTAGTTACTTCAGCCTTTAATAAAACTATATTTTTATCTTTCATTGATGGTGAGAACACGATCCATGCACATCCTATACTTTATTAGCTGACAATGAGACTTTAAGAGAAGTGCAAGATGCCCTGCGAGGTAATTAAAGCCAGCCTTAGAGGATAGGCTTGTACTAAAAAAAAAAAAAAAGAGATTTGAACTTGGGCACAACCCATATAAGGTACCAATGATTGGGCTACTAGACATGTTCGGGAGACACCCACCAAAGGTTGATGTTAAGATTCCCTACGCACCTCAAGTTCTTGGAAGAGTGACGCCTACTCAAGTTCTTGAGGACATGCAGTGTTGTTCATATTTAGAGCGTCTTTGAGACGTTAACTCCTAGATCTACTGGTGTTACAGTTTCACCAGTTGTTTCTCAAGCTCAGACATTATTAGTCGTGTGAGAAGGCCTCTACCTTACTGTCACGACCCAAATCACGGGTCAAGCGGGCACCTACACAACCCCTCCTAGTAGGCGAACCCTCTCCCAAACCGAACACCCTAATTAAATCATTTTAAGGAAGCAACAATAAACTAACCAATGCAATCACTATTTTAGAAGAATAGGAAATAACAAAGGATATACTTTTATTAGATACTCCATTCCCAAAATCGAGTCTAGACTCGTACAAGAGCATTCTAAGGGCCCGTTTGGCCATGAAAATTTTTCACCTTTTTTCAAAAAATGTTTTCACTTTATTTGAAAATCAACGTTTGGCCTTGAAAATTCCAAATACTGGAATTTAGAAAACACCAAAAAACTTATTTTCACTTTTTTCACTTTCAACTCATTTAAACAACCAAATACTCTTTGCAAAAACTATAACCAAACACGACTCCATCTTCAACTCCAACTCCAAAATACCAAATAAAGTGAAAAATATTTGGTTTTCATGGCCAAACACCTACTAAAGTTACAATTTGAAATGAAATACAATCTCAAACTAAGTACATCTTTTGTTGCAATGAGAATTAACAGAAAACTTGTAATGGACTTGGGAAGATTCACGGAAGCTAACGGAATCTCAGATATCAACCTGTAACAAACTCTACACTCAAGAAGGGTGTAGCAAGAGTAGTATCAGCAGAACACACGTACTGGTAAGCATCATAGGCCAACAACGATCAATATGACATATATAACAAATAGAAATCAACATATGAGTATGATAGGGAACAAACAGGAAAAGTTCACGCAACTACTCAACAAGTCACAACACTTAAGAGTCTCACTACGCTCAGATCATATCCTTATCCAAATTCTAAACTTTGATATATATATATATATATGTTCATCTCACCAAGATATCATCTACTTTAACAATCAATCAATCCACATATTACAAACCAAGAGCGTACAGAATAAAGGGAAAACCACAATAAGATAAATGCAATGCATGTGAATGAGATGGGATGCAATGCAATGCAATGGCCAGTACCTCAACCTGTACACACATGCTCCGGACAAAATATCGACGTCTCGGCAGTCATGACCCGCGAGGAACGCATAGCGTCTATGTACAACTCGCTTTAGAATGAACCCTCGAATCATGAGAACACATACCCTCCGGTCTGGTAACAACCTTAGATCACGCATTCACATAATACTTTCATCAGATTGGCATTTTTTTTTTTTATCATTGTTGCCACAAGTCTTTCATCATCAGAACCATATCACTTTGCCATCGTTTCCAATAGAACCACATCAAGTAACCATGAAGAATGCAAAATGAATGCATGCACGAATATCAAACTCAACAATGGTAATCATGAGAGTGTAACAACCATAGCCAATCTAACATAACCAATGATTCAACACACAATTTGGCCTCAAGCTCATATATACAGTGTAACTCACGACTCAATTCATAACCTTAGGTCAAACTTCTAACTCCCCAACCAATCAATTAATAATTTAGACTTCCTCATAATCACACTTGCATATAGAATGTAGTAATATGGGTAACCATACCAAGAATGATAAGAGATAGAGATAATAACCCATTTCACGAAAAATACTCTCGGCCACAAAGTCGAACTCACCACAATTTCTAGTCCCAATTAAGAGGATATCGACCCAACATCATCACATAGGAGGCAAGCCCAACATCACAAACACAACAACAGGACAATATCACAAGATGGCGACGAGCCATAAACAAGACAATACCAACCTAAGAGCATCCATCCCAATTTCGTGTCCGAAGACCTATGCATGCTTTCTCCATCAACAACTACTAATTACATATGAAATCCTGATCAGAGTCTAACTCAAGTAAACTGTAACCTACCTCAAAGCCGAACAGGTGCCACGGACATCCACTCGAACTTCACTTTCCTTCTTCGGGATGTGCCAAAACAAAAGGGGTCTGATAATGACATTAGAGCGCATAAGTAACACGTTGAGAATACTCGATTTACTATAAATCTAGAAGGATTTGAAGAAACCTAAAGACTAGTGACCCGGGGCCTACAAGGGAAAAATTGAAACTTTTCCTTTTAAACAAGTCTACTAGGTCCTCCATTGGTAAATAACCAAAATTTCATAGTTATCTATCTACAAATAAGCTATCAATTTCTTTAAATACCAAAACCCCCACTTTCAAGAAGACTCTACACTTAACCCATTTGAGAAAATCAATTAAAGATTAGAGATTAGAGTTAGAAAGTGTTTTTACAAAGCTAAACCAAAACTTATAATCCTTAATAAGCTTAAAATTAGTTAATGATACCTTTTTCCCACCTAGGGTTTTACAAATCACAAGAGTTTCCCCCAAATCCTAAAAATCTCAACTTATCTTCAACACAAAGAAGGATGAGGGAAAAGAAGGGGAGATATGAGATAGACTAGATTTACCTCTCCAAGAATTCATGAGCTCCTTGAAATCACCTCTCAGATCAGCTTTGGAATAATGAGATTGGGAGAAAATGAGGTCCAATCCCGAAATGGAGAATTTAAAAGTTAGGTCAAATTTAACGGTTCTTGCTTACGCGGAAAACGCTTGGGGAGAAGAGGAAGGATTGGGAAATCTTGGCATAGTTTGCGAAGAGTAATGGACAATGCAACAGCTCAGAAGTCAGCAATAACAGTGAATTGGATAAATCCCCCCACCATGGTTGTGAAACTGAATGGTGATGGTAGCTGAAAGAGGGCCAGTGTGGTGGTGGTGGATTGATCAGATATTACAAAGGAAACTTCATATTTGCCTATACTATTAACCTGTGGAATTGCACAAGCAATACTGCTGAAGCTGCAGCTCTTCTATATGGACTTAAATGGTGTGCCAACAATGGCTTAAAACTAGCTTGGGGAGAGACTGATTCAGTGTTACAAGCCAAGTGCATCAACAAAGAATGGAATACTCCCTGGAAAATTCGCTACAAAAATATGGGTAATTTGCGGAGGATGAAAGTTGCAATTCGCGGAGGTTTTAGACTCCTTTAGCAAATAGCGGAGGTTAAAACTTCCGCGAATTGCAAATTTCAATATCCACAAATTACCCATTTTTTATAGTGATTGTTATAGAGGTGCAGGAAATTCAAAGATTAGTTGGAGTATGTGGATTCAACATTAGTCATTGTTTCAGAGAAGCAAACAAACCAACTGATAAACTAGCCTGTCTGAGCCACAAGGCTGATGGAATCCAAACATTCAACTCTTTTGTTGATCTTCCAAGACTAGTTAGAGGGTTAATAAACTTAGACAAATGGAATATGCCTAGCTTCAGGGTAAAACCAGTCAAACCTTCTCTGTTTGTGTTTGATCCTCCTTAAGGGACAGACCTTCATAGTCATAGTTTAGTTCCTTTAATTTACTATGACCATACTTTTGGTGCTAACCTTTTAAGATAGTCTCATCTCGATGATCATGTAAAAATTTGAGATATCAAACTCAAAATGTATCTTTTGCTCATCAATGATCAATGAAAACGACTTTTAAGTTAAAAAAAAAATTAAAAAAAAAAAAAAAAAAGTAATAGACTATCTTTTTTTAATACCGTGCCTTATTAAAGATCATTATATAAAATTAAACGGATAGACAATATATTTTCAATATTTCTGCCATTCAATCAGTAGACCTCCAACTACGATCATCAATCAGTGGAAAATTCCTTTTAATTGGAAACTTTAAGCCTGTAATCCATCATCGAATCTTTTGTCCATGAAGTCTCCCAGCTAGCATTCAAATGGAGTTCACAGCAAACGAGTCAATAGTCCACTTTATCAAAGAAGAAGCATAAAGAAAAATTAAAGAAGAATAAGCAGCTAAATCTAGGAGAAATATGGTCCTAGGGGTGTACAAGGACAAAGATATCTTTAGATAAAAAGGAACTTTTCGAAGTTCACATTGACTAAAAAGGATATAGTAGGCGTGCTTAGTGCATGCTGCTGGTATTTCCACTGTTCTACCTTCCCACCCGAAAGTGTAATGCATTATGCAAAGTCGTTTACAAATTTCTCTTAACAAGCTACCACTTGGAATATTTTAGAACCTCATTGTTCCATATTCAAATATGTACAAGTTAAATTGTGACAATAGATAGATGGTATAAAAGTTTGTCATATGTGCCAATGTATATATTTAACGTAATTAAGTTAAATAAGAAAAGTATTATATACCACAAATTACAGAAGATGTGAAAGAAATACAAACTTCTTTTGTTTGGGAATAATGAGAATCAAATCCACACTTATTGAGTGGAAAACTATCACTGACACCCCTAAATTAATATCATTACAAACTTATTTCATGGAAAAGTAAACGAATTTGCCTTAAATTAAAGTAACATTCCTACTGAATGTTGACTTATCAATAATAGACGTATATACCAAATCTTGGAGGAGTCCGGAACCAAAATGACCCTAAAAAACCTTTTAAACCAAAATACCCAAAAAAAAAAAAAAAAAAGGTGACAAAAGTACCTTTAGCACAGTAACAGTAATTTACTGCGCTAAACCAAAAAAAAAAAGTTGACATAAGTACCTTTAGCGCAGTAATTTACGGCGACGTTAACTCCTTTAGCGCAGTAAATTACTGCGCTATAGGGTCCCCTTTTTTGTTTTTGTTTTTTCTTTTGGTTAACTCCTCTTTCTTTGCACTTTTTAACGTACTTTAGCCATAGATTAATCATGCTTCGGGACCTCGAAACTTCAATATTTTATATAGAACCCTACTTATTTTTGTGCGATTAATAAGGTAGGCTCAATACATCAAGGATAAGCAAAACTTCGGATTGCCGTTTTAGTGGTTGAAAAGTGCTCGAACTCCATTTTTTTTTTGAAGGCTTGGTGTCGTTAGCTTTAAGTTATAACAATGTGAAAATACTTAAACTTGTTCATTAATAATAAACCGAAAGTAGTAAAAATACAATCATCAAAGAAAGAAAAAACTTAAAATACGTTCATCAATTCATGCCCTTGAGTTGATGAAAAACTAAACATACTAATATTCTTCAAAATAACAACATCATCATAAATTAAACATAAAACTAAAATCACAATATTCTTAATCATCATCAGAATAGAAGTCCTCAATATCGTCCTCAGAACAATATTTTGGGTTTCTTAATGTTACACCTCGGATTTTCATACGTTGAGTTTCGCCGAATGCTAGTTGTCCTAGTCTTGGGAAATAGGACAAATTTTTCGAGGTCATGAGGATAGATATGTCCATCTTGGGTATATAATGGAGTAAAACCATGTTTAGTAAGTCTCGGTAAGGTTTAAGACTTGTCGGATCATCGGAGTTAAATTTTGGTGAAAATTTGGTAAAATGTCACATTATGGCGCAATTTGTGGCGCAACATGCGAGTAGCAAAGCGCACTTTGCGGCCACGCAGTTGCGCAACAAAGTGTGACAGTGAATTTTGGTGATGTTGCGAGACTTGCGACACAACATGCGTCTAGCAAAGCACGCTTTGCGGCCTCGCAACTCCGCAGCATGTTGTGTCGGTCCAGAATTTTCTGGGCTACTATAAATAGACCAAATTCAACCCAAAATCATATTTTCACCATTTTTGGATATAGAAACCTCTAGAAACTCTCTCAACAAGTCTTCCTATGAGCTAAGACCAAAATCAAGAGAAAATACAAGAGAAATCAAAGATCAAACACCAAGAATCAAGAGAATCAAGTGCAAAGAGGCTCACTAGGGTTTGTAGAGTCAAGAAATCCTTTGATATTGGAGTTGGGGGTTTTTCTCAAGTAAAGTATCTTCCTGCAAAGATTGTTCCTACATAATCAAAGGTGAGTTTTACATCTAGCTCATGTTATTCAAAGTATTGAGTAGTTGAAAGACTTGGATTAGAGAAGAAAGTAGAATATGAGCTCAAATAGGGAAATAATGGTATTTTGAGTAGTAAGTTGATTTGAGTCATGATTCTTAGTATGAGATGAGTATAATCTTGTTATGAATGATGCTAGTGACGTTGAGGAAATATTATGGGAAGAATGAAGATGTTGTTGTATTGTAGTCATGGTTATGGATGACTTTGAAAGTGAATTTGAGAAGTGAAAAATGTTTAGCTTGAGAAATCTATTGATTGTGATATTATGGGAGTTGCTATTGCTATTTGGGAGTTATTTTATTACATGGAGAAAGTTGTTGAAACAAAGAAAATGCTGCCCAATTTTCGCTAGCTTTTAGTCGCTTTAGTTTAGACCCAAGCATGTTTGAAATGATCTAATTTAGCACGAATTCTCTTAATGTAGAGTTGTGAGCTTGGAAGGAGAACGCTTAGTCGTTAAGGAGACGTAAAGGTATGTGAGGCTAGTCCCTTCTTTCTCTAAGGCATGATTCCTATAATATGACCTCCTTAATCTTTCCATGATTTTCTCTTATTCCGAAATTTATAAGCCTATGACTACTAAGAACTACTCATGAGATAAAGATAAGAGATATTACATGAATATGATAATGATGATGATGAGTCTAGGCCTAGAGATCCTAAAGCCCATGATATGATAATTCCACGAAGCTAATGATCCTTATACGATTCTTTGATGTTATTCATTGTTGCTAGACCCACCTTATGATGCTAGTTCCTTCAAGGTGAGGTATGATGAGCATGATTACTCCATAACGGAATCGGGGGTTCTCGACCTTACGTCACCCCGATAGAGTTGTAGTATTTAATTGATTTCTTATGCGTGCTTCATGATAAGTATATGATGATGAGGTTACACCGTGCCTAGATGGCCGGACATGTCACCGCGGAGGCGGGCTCCATATGATTACACCGTGCCTAGATGGCCGGACATGTCACCGCGAATGCGGGCTGCATATAATTACACCGTGCCTAGATGGCCGGACATAACACCACCAGTGGGCGGCGTGCGATGGTTACCCGGACGCGGGTTACCGATGATAGTATTTGTGATATGCATAATGTTATATCCCGTATTTTGTACGTTGGAATATTTTTAAGTTGGTTGCGACGAGTTATGGACAATTGGAATGTCCTTATTAACGTGCTTAAAAATTGACAATCATGTTGTTGCTTCATAATTTAAACTCACGTTGACAGTATTATATTTCGTATTTTTGTACGTCGGATTATTCGCAAGCTGAGGTAGGGCCCACACATTGAGATTTTTTTTTTGGGACATGCGACAATTTATATGAATCACATATGTGAAGTTAAACATAACTCAAGAAGGACCCTTGAGCCAAATCAAAGTGGAAGTCCTCCAAGCAAATATTTTTAAGTAACATTTTCGGGTGATCTGACTTCGAGGGGCAGAAACGATATTATAAGTTTGGAATTTGAAAAAATGCCAAAGATAGAAGTTGTAGATAATTGAATTAGATTTCCAACCATAGGTCGTGGGCCCACAGGTGACGTCGGGATAAGGATATATGGACGTTTTAAGGTGGAAAGGTCAGTGGGCTAGGCCCAAACCGGGCCCAATCGGGTTAGGCCCATGACCCATGCCTATTTAAGTGAAATTTCAACCCTTTCCTCTCATTTTTCAGACCAAGAACACCAGAAAATTTTGAAAAGAGAGAGAGAAGAGCCTTGGAGAGAAGAAAAACCAATTTTGACTAAAATCTGAGCCCCGAATTCCGAAGCCCATGAAGAGAAAAGTGTTGTACGCTGCATCGTCTTCAATTTGAGCTAAAAATCAACCAAGGAGAAGAGTGATAACGTGGGGGCTGCATGCTTAAGGTATGAATACGGTTCCTTTTCATTGTTAACGAGTTTATTCGAATTTTAACGGATTAGCACGGAGGGAATAGTCTGATAAATTCGTTTGTTGGTGTTGTGAATTATGGAAGGAGATTTGAAGAGAATTTTGGATGAAAATAAATGTAATTACCTTGTAAAATGTGAAGGTTGTTGTTATTGATGTTGTTCATATGAATTTCGACTCCTTTACGGAAAGAAAATTATTAAATAGTTATATCGTAAATTTGGTTGGTTGAGAAATTTAGAAAATAGTGTGCGGGCTTTTTTATGGCATACGTCGGTATTGGAAATGATGTTAATACTATTGGTATTGTTGTTGGTGTTGTTGGTTACTGAATTGAGAATTCGGGCTAGGCATATAAACAGGGAAAATCGCCCAAATTTCTGTAGACAAATGCTAACTTAGGATTGAATTCCTAAGTGCCTATAGCTAATGTTTGGTATTCATTGACGTATTGTAGATCTTGGGGAGCCCGAGACTTGAGTTTGGATTAGCTTAGGAAGCGGGCGAGGTATGTGAAGCTTACCCTTTCTTTCTTTTGGCATGTCTTAGTGTAAGTAAGCTATGATACGATCCTCGGGGTAACTCTACTCTTATGATCCGAGCATGTTTACGATTCTTGTCCACCTCTTAGTGTCAGCATCCTTAATGAGGTAGAACTATGGTCTTTATGTCTTTGTATGATTGAATTCAAATGTGGTATAAAGAGTTTTGCTCCAAAAAGATCCTATGTCTAAAAATGTCCGTAACTTTCATAGACGAACCGGATTGCTTTGATATGTTCGCAAATGATTCTATAACGTATAATGACTTTAAATTTCATGGGCGGGCCCGAATTGGTTTGATGCATATCCGTGGTCCCCAAGATTTTCTTTTGTACAGTCCTAACGACTCTTTTGAAAGAACTTGATATGATTATCGTTTTAACTCTCGAGCGTCGACTACTTACTTATCCCTTGAGTACGAATGATGATTTATGTGCATATGATTTCTCACTACTGCTCGTGCAAAGCTCAATATGTCTTTCACCGAGTCCCGGCCGGGTACGTATTCGTGCACATTCCACTGCATTGTTCACCGAGTCCCTCACTAGAGGGCCGGGTACGGTATATATATGATGATATGATGATGTGATGAGATGGGGATGGCATATGATGATTCTATTCACCGAGTCCCTCACTGCGGGGTATATATATATATATATATATGTATATGACGACATGATGACATGATGATATGATGATTTTATTTACCGAGTCCCTCACTAGAGGGCCGGGACACGCTATATGTACATGTATATGATGATTTTACTCACCGAGTCCCTCACTAGAGGGCCGGGACACGCTATGCATGCATATGTACACGATGATTATTTGTTTATGTTTCAGAGTCAAGCCTTATGATTTTCTGTACTCCTTATTCAGTATGATCCGGTTTACTGTATTTCATGCTTTACATGCTCAGTACATATTTCGTACTGACCCCTTTTTTCTTCGGGGTCGCGTTTCATGCCACGCGGTATATACGAGATGAGTAGAAGATGTTCCAGCTGGATTGACGAGCTCCATTTCCTCCCGGAGTGCTGCCGAGTCAGAGTGCTTTTGTTATGGTATCTGGAGTTATGTTAGAGACTTTGCAGACAGTGTCGTGTATATAAGACGTCAGTTTTGTAAGCGGCTATGTAAGCCGATGTATTATTATGCATTGTGTTACAAGCTTCATATGTTTCGGATTTTATTTGACTTGAGAAAGATGAAAAGCATATTGTTCTTTGAAAAGCTTTCCTTGTGCATTCTGTCATGATTTAGGGCCCAGCATGATTATGAGTATAACGAGAGTCAGCGGGTTCGCTCGGCCCTAAGTAAGGGTCGGGTGCCCATCACGCCCTATCGAAAATTAGGGTGTGACAAATTGGTATCAGAGCAGTTCGTCCTAGGGGTTGTCTGCAAAGTCGTGTCCAGTAGAGTCCTGTTTATGGTGTGAAGCGCGCCACATTTATAAACAGGAGGCTACGGGGCATCTAGGGTGGTTACTCTTCTTTCACATCTTAGATCGTGCGATAGAGCCAAGTCATAGGAAATGAGATTTCTTGCACTAACCTTCGATTGCAGCAGAAGAATGACATCGATAGAAGAAAGCGATTGATGATGTTGGAAGTTACAAAGCACGCAGGTAAGTAAAGGTATGAAAGATATATGTCAGGTAAGATATTGAAGTACGATTGAAATACAAGTTGAAGATTAAAAGGGAAAGTGAACAAGAAAGTGTAACAGGTGCAGTTTGAGCTGGGCATACGAGGTATGTTCGTCATCTTCGTACTGTTGTTGGTATTGAGAGATGATATGATACATATATATATGTTGGCCCTGTGAGGCATTGTTGGTATTTCCTGCGTGCAGGTTCTGAGATAGTAATAATTACAGAGGAAACTCTGTCGAAATTTTCCTGGAAATAAAGAAAGAATGAGACATAGGTTTGTAACATGTCTTGAAAGGTCGTGTCAATGGTAATGATAAGATTTGATTAAATTGTGAGTACGGCTGACCTCGAGGAATAAGTTAATTGCTGAATTGGGGATAATAGTAATTAGAAGGTCGATATCGATATGGTAAAAAGGAATTGGAAAGGGCTTGTGATATTAAAAGATGATTTAGAAGAGATTGGAAAATCTTGATGGGGTGTTATTTAAGGTACTGATTGAATTGATAAGCAGGGGTGAATTATGACGAGCTTATAGTTAAAGGAAGTAATAGTATGATTAAGACAAGAGTACAGAGGAAAAGAATTGTGACGGATATGAATATATTGATAAGACAGCTTGCGAGATATTAAGGATAAAGTGGACCAGGAAGGGTTAAGAAGTGTTATATTATAGGATTGGGTACAAATAAGATATAATGTGAATATAATGGGGATTGTTGTGAAAATAAGTAAAGCCGAGTGAGAAGGTGGCCAAAGCTATGATGTGATCTATATAGCTAAAATGTAAAGGCAAGTGTGAAACGGAAAAGCGAACTATAGGACGAACAAGGAAGGCTTATCAAGTTCTGTAGGGGAAGTTCGGAATAAGGGTTATATAATAACGGAAATGATAGCGAGTGTAAGAAAAGAAAGGGTAATTGGAAGAAGGAAATAAGAAGAAAGCGAGGTGACAGGGTAGTGATAGATCACGACACGTGTAGCCAAGGATACGAGTACTATAAGTGACGGACCGTGAAAGACTCGGTTATAGAAAGGATGAGGAACGAGGTAAAATGAGGGCGAGTAAATCCAAAGGCCGATAACCAAGTATTTATAAGTAACGGCGATCAAGGTGTGTCCATCATCATTGGGAATGCTGGAAGTCTAGGACGGAAAGTAGTCGTACCCATAGGTGAAACGTGAATACCGAGGATTGAAAGAGGGCTAAAATAGTAATTGTGTTATGAGAGCGTTTTAAAATCTGTTAAGACGTCAATGTATTCCAGATTATGTGATGAAGGTCATGTGGTGAGGTGGACGCGATCATACTAGTGTTAAAGCATCGTATCTCATCGGAGTTCCAAGGTTAAGCGTCTTTGAAGTGAGAGCAATTTTAGGATAGGTGACCCCCTGGGAAGTTTTCTGAAATGTCTGACAAATTCAGACATAAGAAGCAAATGAGAAGCTAGAGTAATATAAGGAAAATTTGAGTACGCGGATGAGCGCGTAAACCTTAAGAGGTCGCGTAGAACGGGGAGGATTAGACCGGTAAAGAGAAAGAAAGTGCATCACAGCTCTAGAATTAGGAAGAGTTGGAATAGCGTTTGGAGATATTTGTAAGCAGGATAGTAGAAATTATACATGTATATAGGTATGCTCGAGATATCCCATACACGGCTATGGCGGATATGTGTATCCCGCAACCAACGTGGCGGTATTTGGAAGGCACTAATCGGACGGGGTAACGAAGTTCAAGTGAGAAACAATATATATAGATGGCACAAATGTTACAAGGCAAGTTCCCGATGTTGTTTTCACCACGGGTTAAGCTTGGAAATTTCTAATACAATGATAGTTGGAAAAGAAAGAAAGTGGGTAGGTGGAAGACAAGAGAATCAAAATGTCGGAATAAGAGTGCCGTCTAATTGAAACAGGAAATGCGGACATAGGGCAAAGTATAATTGGGTAATAGTATAAGCACACCCCTTAAAGGGGGGAAGCGAGTGCGAGAGATGCAAGTGTAAGATGAAGACAAACGACACTACAATATCTTGGATACGGAAGCTTAGACTACAGGTAAGATTCTTTGCCGAGGCAAGTTAGTAAGATCCAAAAGCCAGAAAGAGGGGTTGAAGCTAAGATGGTACTTGAGATAGTGCTGGGGATTAATTGTAGAGATCTTGAATGATATGATATGGGAAAGTGGACGCTTAAAAAGGGGAGAATACGACAAGAGAAGATAATGAGTAACTTGCGGAGACATTGTGAAAGATAACACTGCTATGCGGGATTAGAAGCTAAGATGTGGGCAATAGAGTTGTTCGCTAACGATAGAGAACCCCCTATAGTAGGAAGTGAGGAAAGGAAGGAAGTGAGTATGACAAGATAGGCTACCGGCGAATGTAGGTACGCGGGGGGGGGGGGGGGGGGGAAGATGTGAAGTAGCATGAACCAAGGGAAGGAAAGGCCGTGACTAAGATTGAACATACCTTATACAAGTTATACAAGAATAGTGATGCCACCTGCAAGTATTGGTATGATAAGAATGAGACTAAGTAAGTACTTGATAAGAAGAGTAAGGACTTAGCAACGACAACGCGATTGTGATATTTTGGGTACATTACGGAAAAATGTAACGATAGTTTAAGACAATTACTAAAATAGAATTAGTCGAGGACAAACAGACATGGCTATGGGTGGACCAAAGATCTACCATGACACCGGTGGTAAGATAAGAGGGGCGAAGATAAAGCGAAACCTAAGAATCAGTGAAGCCCCGCTAGGGTATTTCTTGGGCTAATTTGAGCGCCTTTGTATATTCGCGTGAAGATTGCAACAACATATGTGACAGGAAAGTTGAGAGCAAGATCTGAGTGAAGAGACGATGGAAAGGTTTGAATTAAAGATAAAGAGATGACACGGGATAATGTGCCTAGAATGTTACAAGTTGAGTAAAGCGGGATTGTAAGATGATTTAGACAAGATGGTCAAAACTAGGCGATCGCTAAGAGAGTGAATTTATGCGTCGAGATTCTTTTAGATTTATATCAACCGACGATAAGTAAAGTAGGGAACGGCTATTAGCGACCCGGAGACGACGAAGAAAGCATATGACGACAATCGACGTCGACACTTAGAATTCGGATTGGCGAGTGGGTATGCTTGAAGATGCCACCCATGAAAGATGTAATGAGATCCGACAAGAAGAAGAAGTTTAACCGGGATGTATTGGACCTTATTATATTATTCGTAAGGCAAAAGGAGATGAAAAAGAAATATGATTGGTAGATGAGAGTACATGTAATAAAAGGAAACCCCCGAGATCTTATAAGGTAAGGAATAAAGGAACCCTCCGAGATCCTTATAAGACCCTATGAGACTAGACTTTTTGAACATTCGAGGACGAATGTTCTAAAGGGGAAGGATGTTATATCCCGTATTTTGTACGTTGGAATATTTTTAGGTGTGGTTGCGACGAGTTATTTGGACAATTGGAAGGTCTTATTAACGTGCTTAAAAATTGACAATCATGTTGTTGCTTCATAATTTAAACTCACGTTGACGGTATTATATTTCGTATTTTTGTACGTCGGATTATTCGCAAGCTGAGGTGGGGCCCACACATTGAGATTTTTTTTGGGACATGCGACAATTTATATGAATCACATATGTGAAGTTAAACATAACTCAAGAAGGACCCTTGAGCCAAATCAAAGTGGAAGTCTTCCAAGCAAATATTTTTAAGTAACATTTTCGGGTGATCTGACTTCGAGGGGCAGAAACGGCGTTATAAGTTTGGAATTTGGAAAAATACCAAAGATGGAAGTTGTAGATAATTGAATTAGCTTTCTAACCATAGGTTGTGGGCCCATAGGTGACGTCGGGATAAGGAGATATGGACGTTTTAAGGCGGAAAAGTCAGTGGGCTAGGCCCAAATCGGGCCCAATCGGGTTAGGCCCATGACCCATGCCTATTTAAGTGAAATTTCAGCCCTTTCCTCTCATTTTTCAGACCAAGAACACCAGAAAATTCTGGAAAGAGAGAGAGAAGAGCCTTGGAGAGAAGAAAAACCAATTTTGACTAAAATCTGAGCCCCTAATTCCGAAGCCCATGAAGAGAAAAGTGTTGTACGCTGCGTTGTCTTCAATTTGAGCTAAAAATCAACCAAGGAGAAGAGTGATAATGTGGGGGCTGCATGCTTAAGGTATGAATATGGTTCCTTTTCATTGTTAACGAGTTTATTAAGAATTTTAACGGATTAGCACGGAGGGAATAGTCTGATAAATTCGTTTGTTGGTGTTGTGAATTATGGAAGGAGATTTGAAGAGAATTTTGGATGAAAATAAATGTAATTACCTTGTAAAATGTGAAAGCTGTTGTTATTGATGTTGTTCATATGAATTTCGACTCCTTTACGGAAAGAAAATTATTAAATAGTTATATCGCAAATTTGGTTGGTTGAGAAATTTAGAAAACAGTGTGCGGGCTATTTTATGGCATACGTCGGTATTGGAAATGATGTTAATACTATTGGTATAGTTATTGGTGTTGTTGGTTATGAATTGAGAATTCGGGCTAGGCATATAAATAGGGGAAATCTTGCCCAAATTTCGTAGACAAATGCTAACTTAGGATTGAATTCCTAAGTGCCTATAGCTAATGTTTGGTATTCATTGACGTATTGTAGATCTTGGGGAGCCCGAGACTTGAGTTTGGATTAGCTTAGGAAGCGGACGAGGTATGTGAAGCTTACCTTTTCTTTCTTTTGGCATGTCTTAGTGTAAGTAAGCTATGATACGATCCTCGAGGTAAATCTACTCTTATGATCCGAGCAAGTTTACGATTCTTGTCCACCTCTTAGTGTCAGCATCCTTAATGAGGTAGAACTATGGTCTTTATGTCTTTGTATGATTGAATTCAAATGTGGTATAAAGAGTTTTGCTCCAAAAAGATCCTATGTCTAAAAATGTCCGTAACTTTCATAGACAGAACCGGATTGCTTTGATATGTTCGCAAATGATTCTATAACGTATAATGACTTTAAATTTCATGGGCGGGCCCGGATTGGTTTGATGCATATCCGTGGTCCCCAAGATTTTCTTTTGTACGATCTAACGACTCTTTTGAAAGAACTTGATATGATTATCGTTTTAACTCTCGAGCGTCGACTACTTACTTATCCGCTTTGAGTACGTAATGATGATTTATGTGCATATGATTTCTCACTACCTTTCGTGCAAAAGCTCAATATGTCTTTCACCGAGTCCGGGTCGGAGTACGTATTCGTGCACATTCCTTTGCATTGTTCACCGAGTCCCTCACTAGAGGGCCGGGACACGGTATATATATGATGATATGATGATGTGATGATATGGGGATGGCGGCCCGGATGGCGTATGATGATTCTATTCACCGAGTCCCTCACTGAGGGCGGGTACGATATATATATGTATATACGACATGATGACATGATGATATGATGATTTTATTTACCGAGTCCCTCGCTAGAGGGACGGGACACGCTATATGTATATGTATATGATGATTTTACTCATAGGAGTCCCTCGGCTGAGGCCGGGACACGCTATGCGTGCATATGTACACGATGATTATTTGTTTATGTTTCGGAGTCAAGCCTTATGATTTTACGTACTCCTTATTCGGTATGATCCGGTTTCTTGTATTTCATGCTTTACATGCTCGTACATATTTTGTCACTGACCCCTTTTTCTTGGGGGTCGCGTTTCATACCACGCGGTATATACGGATGAGTAGAAGATGTTCCGGCTGGATTGGCGAGCTCCATTTCCTCCGAGTCTTTGCCGAGTCGAGTGCTTTTGTTATGGTATCGGAGTTATGTTAGAGACTTTGCGGACGGTGTCGTGTATATAAGACGTCGGTTTGTAGCGGCTATGTAAGCCGATGTATTATTATGCATTGTGTCACAAGCTTCATATGTTTCGGATTTTATTTGACTTGAGAAAGATGAAAAGCATATTGTTCTTCGAAAAGCTTTCCTTGTGCATTCTGTCATGATTTAAGGGCCCAGCATGATTATGAGTATAACGAGAGTCAGCGGGTTCGCTCGGCCCTAAGTAAGGGTCGGGTGCCCATCACGCCCTATCGGAAATTAGGATGTGCCACATAATATGTGTTTTCTTTAAAAGGTTAAGCAGGTTATATCTTCACCTCATGTTTCATGATTCCTTTATTATGTTAATATTATTCATGCCTTACATACTCAGTACTTTTATCGTACTGACGTCCTTTCTTTTGTGGACGATGTGTTCATGCCCACAGGTAGACAGGGAGGTGACCCAGATTCATAGGAGCTGATCAGTGGACTTACAGGGGCACTCCATTGTTCCGGAGGAGCTACTTTTGATATGTTATTTTGTGTATATATTTGGGCACGACGGGGTCCTGTCCCATCCTTTTGTCTAGTACTCTAGTAGAGGCTTGTAGATACGTACGTGTGGAGGACCTATGGTGACGACATTGTATATTCTTGTATATCATTTTTGGAAGCCGTGAGGGCTTATGGATATTTATGTTTGGTCTTGGAGTTTATATGTGTTTAGGATGAGTATGATGACTAGCGTAATGAGTGGTGATCTTTAGTCAGCTCCGGGTACCCATCATGGCCCCCTAGTCGGGTCGTGACACTTAAGACATCTTTTTTCTGTAGATGTTAATTCCCTACCGGTTGATGATGCTTGTTCTTCGGCCAAATTTAGCATGTAAAATCTACAACGTCTTGCTAGCATTCTATTTTTTTCTTTCCTAATCCTTTATACGGCAGCCTCGTAAGTTTCTGGACCTACCCGAGGCATTGTTATTAAGTACCTTATTGGGATTTGAGCGTTGAGATTTTGCAAGTCATAAACAAGACATTGTGATTCGGCGTACGGATATGCCCATTCGCGACGTAAACCACAATAATATTCACGTGGATCTGTATATTTCAGCTCACGAAAATTGTCATTACGCTCTATTAAAAGGTGGAGCTTGAAATCGTCTAGCACGAATTCACTATTAACGGTTAAGGAATCACCAGAATAGTTGCTTTGATTTGAGTTGTCATCATCACTGCTATTCGAATCCTGTGGCAAAAAATACCGACCAATCTATATTTCTACTATTCGACATTGAATTTTAAGTAGATACTAAGTAGCAAAAGGTATTGAATTTTAAGTAGATAATAAGTAGCAAAAGGCTCTTTATATAGGAATCAAACTCAATAGGTTGTGGGATCATGACTATGACCCCACCAACTTTATTTAATACAGTACAACTATTAATAATATCATGGGGAATCATCTTCATCGGACATCTCACAGTCCGAATCCCACTTGGTTCTGAATCTGACATAACTATGTTGACCATATTCTACCCTGAGGTAACGTATTTTCATCAGATTGTTCTCTTCGTAAAAATGGTTAAGAGCAAAATTTAACTCTTGTGGAGTACCACGAGGCATTGACATAGCATGTCTTTTTGGGTGTTTAAGCCTTAGTGACCTCAAGTTTTGTTCCAGTGCTGCAGCCTCCCTAACATGCCAATTCCACTCGTCTGTCATCATATTGTTGTAACATTGGTTGTATCTCTCGTTCGGGTTGTTCGAGTATTCAAAATCTTCACCCAATTCCTATGTCCTACCCATTGCGTCGAATATGTCTCCCGGAGAAAATGACTCCCGGAGAAAACGATATAGTACGACTAATATCTCCAAATTGGTTACAAAATGACATAGTAACTCAATTTTGTGTGGAATTATGTGTCGTCAGTAGTTATTTGTTATTCATCAAATTATGTTATATAACACTTGCTGCATGAAACGCAAATTTTGGATTCGAATTATGACGTTTTTCTATATGACAACTGAGGGTGACAACACAGTGCAGTCACATAGCGCAATAAATTACTGTGTTATTCTGACATAACACAATATTTTACTGTGCTATTCTGGCACACACTGACATAACGCGGTTAATTCATGCGTTATGCAACACTCCGTACTTAATTTGATTTGACGTAACACTGTAAGACACACTAATTGCATGCATGCGTTGGTTGAATATTCAAACTTCAAACCTTATTAATACAGATTTTGTATGAAAGAAAAAAAAAATTCTAAGTTTCATCCAACTTTTACATTTTGAACTCCTCCTAAATTAGTCAAAAAATGGAAGATGTTCCAAAAATTAGAGTTTCTTTATTCTGGGACGGAGAAATTATATTCGAGGAAAATAATTTGCATTATGATTCTCCCCAAAATACCATGTTAAGTTTCCACTTAACTTAAAATTCTCAAAACTACTCCAAACCTTGTATAATAGACTACAAGTTAGTAGGAGTGATTTTGATTTAAATATAATTGGAAGATATTCAATGTCATTTACGCCGCAAGGTGTAACTAGTTATAGACAGTGGTACATTCAAGACGATAATTCTTTGATGGATTATTTGAAGGCGCCTTATGATTATAGGGAGTGCATAACTTAAACGTTCTTGAAATGTACGTAGAGAAGGTCCCCATTAATCGGCTTGAATTCATGGCTACGGCTCCTCGGGAAGCCCGAAATAGACCTCGTCGAGAAGCCCCGTCTAGAATTCAGGCCGAAGTCACTCAAGCGGAACCTACTTATGAACACAATTATCCTGACAAGAGTACTTATAAAGGCATTTTGATGAGCCAAATGCCTCTCGATAGTTTAAGTCAGCAATTTGATGGGCAGTGGTAAATATTCATTATTTACATTATTATTATTATGTGTAGTGGCATATATTTATTACTTGAATGCTACTAATGATGTTGATTATATTTTTTAGGGGTTATACACCTGATATGGATGATATCAAACAGTCCTCTCAATCGGGATGGATGAATCAGGTTGTAACATCCTCAGCCTTTCCAACTACTCAAAATGATGGTCCTTCATCAAGTTTCAGTGATGTTGATTACTATCGGTACGTCTATTTTTTTTTTAACATCAATAGTATTATTTGATGTGTAGTAGTTAAAATACTGTACTTTCTTATGTAGGGAGAATGTGGTGGTTGCACCATATTATAGGCAAAGACCTGCTACGGATGGTCCGGATTATTCGAATTATACAGTGATATCATCGAGTGATAGTGAGGAAATACCTAATGCGGAGGAAAGTAAAGATGAAGAAAGTGAGGATGAGGTTGAGGTTGGAACTAATCCTCAATATTAAGTAGAACTGTTGCACGACATGATGAACAGTCCTACATTCTAGGAAGAACTGAATTCACAGCGCCCATTTGAACAGCAAGAGTCAACCTCAGTTCAGGCGCAAAGCCAATTTCAACAACAAGAGTCGACCCCGGTCAGTGGCATTCCGATGAGATCCCTTATCTTGATCATCTTTAAGATCACGTATGTCTTTGTCTTTACTAGGGATGATGATTATATTTGGCGAAATTTGTGAAAAGAGCCTGTGGATCATGTAAAACAAAAGGCTCGTATTGAAAAAAGCATGATTTTCAACTCAAAAAAATCATTGCAAAGGGCTGTTAAGATTTATTGCATCCAGGGGATGAAGGAGTTCAAAGTTGACGATTCCACACGAAAACTTTGGCGATTGGTCTGCAAGCAAAAATATCAAGGTTGCGAATGGATGCTCCGAGGTAAGGAGACTACTGAAAAGATGTGGACTATTTCAAAGTTCTACACAAAGCACACTTGTGATATGGATGACCTCCCAGATGATCATTGCAATCTAGATACCAATATGATTGCTCGTGTGTTAGTTGGCGACATTGGAAAAAAGCCCAAGTATCCCTTCGCCTATGTTTATTTTAATTTTGATGTTAATACGATGTTCCTCATTGCTATATCTTTGATATTTGAACTTATCTAGGTACCCTATTAAAGATTGTATTACAGCCGTCTTGAAAGTATATCGCAAAGTCATTAGTAGGCAGAAGGCGTATCTTGGGCATAGGCGTGCACATGAGATAGTGTACGGCAATTGGGAGGGCTTTTTCAAGAAGTTACCGAGATACATGGCGGCTCTACAACACTTCAATCCTGGTAATGTTGTTGAATGGAAGCTCAAATCGAAGCCTGGTATGCCCGGTGATATTTTTGAGTTTGTGTTTTGGGCATTCAAACCATGCATTGATGGTTTTGCTCATTGTCGGCTTGTAATATCAATAGATGGAACACATGTGTATTGGGTATACAACATAAAGCTGCTAATTGCAGTTGGAATGGATGCAAATGGAGCTATATTCCCTCACAGCTTTTGCGTTGCGACTAATGAGAGCATTAGTATATGGGGTATGTTTTTGGACTACTTGAGGCAACACGTTATTAAGGATCGCGTGGGCATATGTGTTATCTTAGACAGAAATACTGGCATATTGCACAATATGTTTAATTTGCATAGGTGGCAGCCTCCCTTTGCCTACCATCGTTATTGTTTAAGGTATTTGAAGGCAACTTCCAAAAGGCATATCGAAGCCCACTTTGCTGTTGGATGTGGGCGGGCGCGTAGCATCGAGGCGAAGAAGTTTCACCTGCAAATGAAGATTATTATGTGGGCGCATAAGGAAGCCTTCCCTTTGGTTGAATGTAATTGATAAAGACAAATGAACATTAAACCAGGGTGAAGGTAGGCGATGGGGGATACGGACAACAAACAGCTCTGAGTCATTCAACGGCTTGTTGAAATCTGCGCGGGGACTACCCAATACCGCAATGGTGAGAATGACTTTTAAGCAGGTTGTGGAGCGGTTCGTCAATAGATCAAAAGAGGCCAAAGCACTTGTGGCAGACGGTCTAAGATAGATGCCAAAACCGTCAAAAGTGTTTGAGTATCACAAATTTAAGGCTCAATAACACGACCGGATGGAGTAGAACTATGCAGAGCGCATATTTGAACTCACAACAAGTGTGCACCAAGGTAAAAGAGATAACGTCCACACAATTTGTGCGATTACAAGAACATGAACATGTGGCAAGTGGCAATTATATAACATGCCATGTTCTCATGCCTTCAAGTGTTTTATCACAATGGGAAAGAACGCCTCCACGTATATGGCTGAGGAATATACAGTTGAAAATTATGCAAAAACGTATCTTTGGAAGGTTCTACCCACTTGGTATTGAGAATTATTGGCCACCGGATCCATTTTTCGTGGTTGCAAATAAAGCATTTATCCGTAAATTAAAAAAGAAAGCATACTTCCGTATTCCTAATGAAATGGATGTTCCACCAGGGAGATATACTCGAAAATGCTCATTTTGCAATTATGTTGGTCATGATAAGCGCAAGTGTCCCTTACGGCATGGTGGTAAAACTACATCTCGCGGTGGAGGTACCTCTCGTGGTGGAGGAAACTTTCGTGGTTGTGGCAGATCTAGTGGTGGTGGCACATCTCGTGGTAGTGGCGGAAGATCAACTCAAGGGCATGAATTGATGAATGTTTTTTAAGTTTTTTTCTTTCTTTGATAATTGTATTTTAAAAAGTTTGGGTTTGTTATTAATGAACAAGTTTAAGTATTTTCATATTGTTATGGATGATGCGATTTAATTATTTTGAGATTGGTATGAATGCTACAATTTTGACCAAAAAATAGCACACTTAAATGTAAACCCTAAAACATAAAGAACTTAAAGCTAATGACACCAAGTCTTCAAACAAAAATGGAGTTTGACCACTTTTCAACCACTAAAACGGCAATCCGAAGTTTTGCTTATCCTTGATGTATTGAGCCTACTGTTTAACCTTAAAATGGAGAACAATTAAATTTATGCGTGATGCCAAAGACATATGGCTAAGTTCAATTTGATATTAGATTACAAGGGAAACCAATAAGTGAATAAGGAAGCGAGATACACCGCATGGTAATTAAGTTCGACCCGGGTAGGAAATCGGGTCGAATTTTGGGGGTACGTATACATGGGTAATGAAATGACCTCAAAAAAAAAATGGGGGGAAGCAAG